>NC_089189.1:2354121-2484334 GCF_947507565.1 Oscarella lobularis | reverse complement strand
AACCTAACCCCTAATCCTCAACCTACCCCTAATCGATTGTAATCCTACCCCTAATCTATGTATCTTACACCAACGATCCTTGTGCCTTCACCCCTTCTCTCCTCATTGCATCTCCCTACCTATAAACAAAATAAAATAAATACAAAAGCTAAAAATAAATATACTCCCCATACCGATCGATCCCTGATGTGCTCCTTCTCTCTCCTCTCCAATTTCCACTCCCTTCCCCTCGTCCTTGTGAGTCCTTATCCCTTCTCTCCCTATTGTATCTCTCTACCTATAAATAAAATAAAATGAATACAAAAGCTGAAAGTAAATCTATTCCCCATACCGATCGATCCCTGACGTGCTCCTTCTCTCTCCTCTCCAATTTCCAGTCCCTTCCCCTCGTCCTTGTGAGCCCTTATCCCTTCTCTCCCTACTGTATCTCCCTACCTGTAAATAAAATAAAATGAATACAAAAGCTAAAAATAAATCTACTCCCCATACCGATCGATCTCCTGACCCCTTGCTTGTTCCTTTCCCTTCTTTTTTCAATTGACATTCCCCTCCCCTTGTCATCATATACCCTTATCGCTTATCTTCCTATTGCATCTCCCTACCTATAAACAAAATAAAATAATACAAAAGCTAAAAATAAATATACTCCCCATACCGATCAATCCCTGACGTGCTCCTTCTCTCTCCTCTCCAACTCCCATTCCCTTCCCCTCGTCCTTGTGAGTCCTTATCCCTTCTCTCCCTACTGTATCTCTCTACCTATAAATAAAATAAAATGAATACAAAAGCTAAAAGTAAATCTATTCCCCATACCGTTCGATCCCTAACATGATCCTTCTCCTTCCTCTCTAATTTCCACTCCCTTCCCCTCGTCCTCGTGAGTCCTTACCTCTTCTCTCCTTATTGTATCTCCCCTATAAAAGAATAAAATAAATACAGAAACTAAAAATAAATCGATCCCCCATACCGATCGCTCCCTAACCTAATCTTTCTCCTTCCTTTCCAATTCCCATTTCCTTCCCCTCGTCCTCGTGAGCCTTCACCCCTTCTCTCCTTATTGTATCCCCCTACCTATAAACAAAATAAAATGAATACAAAAGCTAAAAATAAATCTATTCCCCATACCGATCGATCCCTGACGTGCTCCTTCTCTCTCCTCTCCAATTCCCATTTCCTTCCCCTCGTCCTCGTGAGCCTTCACCCCTTCTCTCCTTATTGTATCCCCCTACCTATAAATAAAATAAAATGAATACAAAAGCTAAAAATAAATCTATTCCCCATACCGATCGATCCCTGACGTGCTCCTTCTCTCTCCTCTCCAATTTCCAGTCCCTTCCCCTCGTCCTTGTGAGCCCTTATCCCTTCTCTCCCTACTGTATCTCCCTACCTGTAAATAAAATAAAATGAATACAAAAGCTAAAAATAAATCTACTCCCCATACCGATCGATCTCCTGACCTCTTGCTTGTTCCTTTCCCTTCTTTTTTCAATTGACATTCCCCTCCCCTTGTCATCATATACCCTTATCGTTTATCTTCCTATGGTATCTCCTTATCTACAAAAGAAACAAAATTAATACAAAAGCTAAAAATAAATTTACTTCCTATACTTCAAGCTATTGACCACGCGTGACCTCTTCCCTATAAACACACAAACCAAAGCCCCTATACCATGTCAGAATGCAATGCACTTATCTGATAGACCGTTCCAAATCTCCTTGTTCCCCCTTCGGGACCCCAATCTTCGACGCATAGCCAAAACAGCCTCCAAACACGTCCTAAACCTCATTATCAATCGATGGAACCCCTAGAACTGCGTGGAGAACACAAAGAGAGAGCAATAAAACCCTTCGAACGACTATGGGGCCCCGGAACCGAACGAATGGGGCTAAACGATATACGAGCACACAATTTACCCTTCGCGATAGTAGATCCCCTTCCTTCTCGCCCCCTTCGCCTCGTTTCACGCCGAATTCGGCGATGAATGAACACAATACTCCCGTATACACGAAAACCCGGATCGCCACCGCGCGAATCTCGAAAAAATACGCGAATTCTTCAAAGACTACTTCCTACACTGCCGAATGCGTATAACACACTATTCTGATTACGATACATGGCATGGAAAACACGCTGAAACGAAAAACGTCGACATGCAAAAAAACGCGCTTTTATGACGTCAAACCTAAAATACGCCCACTGGAACCTATACCCATATTAAACTACATTAAATTCTCTACAAAAAACCTGTAAACCGATTGACAATCCCTTTAATCTGCTATACACAATAACCGGTATAAGTTGCCGGTCTCCAAAAACACGGTTTCCTGAATATTAAATTAGGATTACATCCAATGACGTCATCCATAGGAATGTAGATAGAGCTCCTGAAGCTCTTTCGAATGATATATAACACGGCCAAAACGGGCTAAATGAAACACTAATCTTGAAACTTATTGATCTTAGGCCGTTTTTTTGAAAACTGGAATGTGACGTAGTTCCGCAGAAACTCACTCAAATCACCTGAAAATTTTCTCAGGAGAGGCCATGCATGGTAGAATTACGCTCCATACCCGCCCTAAGGAATCCCCACATTTTCCAGCCAATTAAAAACTTTAAAAGATTTTTCCCTACCGATACCCCTTTAACCGACCATAACTTTAAAGTGGAAGCACGAACAATGCCCCCAATCTCCCTGCCCGGTGATCTACCACTAGGGTATCCTCTGACACAACCGTTGCTATGGTTACTGAACCTTTTCTAAAAATGCCTTTATCGACCTCTCCTCAGCAAGACCCCTTCTGGGAACCATTCCAAATTTCCCTAACACTACCAAACTATAAAAATTACCCCCCACCCCTAATTTCTTTTTCCCCCCACCCGCCATCGCCCACTCATAGATAGATAGATGGCTGATATCATAATCGCATTCCCTCATAAGGAGTCGAACAGTAAGGGAGACTTATGCCTCCCTTGATACCATCCACTGTTCATACAAAGACTGCCCATGGGAACGCTATCCATGACACAGTCCACTCCTGAGGATCTCCAAAAGTCATAGAAGAAATATATTGATCAAACTGAGCGTGCCTTGACGCACTCTATACCTAAAAAATACCAATGACTATCTCAAACCACCTATTCCCCCTATACCACATACCTAAGATTGTCATCTTGCCGGTCGGTAGTGGATATAGCGGTTGAGCCAGCTTTGCCTTGTGCATTTCTTTTCTTTAACCCTAACCCTAACCCTATTTTATGTTTTTTATTTTTTATTTTTATTTTTTTATTTATTTTTATGTTTTTATTTCTTATTACCACAACTTATACTTTCAACACAACTCATACTATCAACACAACTCGTGTTTTACCTTCTAATCAACCACTTATAATGATTTCTTATTTGAACGATAGTCTTTTCGCAATTTGAAAACTGTCGTTTGAAGGAAACTGCAACCATTTTCCAGTTAATTTTCATTTGACCGTATTGTCTGCGATGGTGCTCAGCAATTTCAATCAAAACGTCGTTGCTTCTCTTGTTCCACGCAAATTCTTCTTCATCGCTGTCACTTAAAAACATTTGAAAAGGATCAATTGAACGTGCGGCTTCTTCACTGTCACTACTATCAATTTGTGGCACTCTTTGTAGGATAGTTGAACGTACGGCTTCTTCACTGTCACTACTATCATTTTGCGGCACTCTTTCTAGGATAGGACAGCCGCTTACGTCACTTTCACTTTTTTCTTCTCTTTCCTCAATAGCAAACTCGCTAACATCACTCTCACTTTGTTCTCTTTCTTGTAAAACTCGCCACCACGCAGTTGGTTTTGTTGACTGAGTTTTAATTCCGCGCGTAAAAATTCCAAACAAGCTCACAACATCGCCAAAAATTCTCTTTGCCTCGCTATTCAGAGGACAACGTCCGTGATGAGCAGTGACTCCTTGCTTGCGCAACTCTTGTTGCGCCCAGATAAATCTTTTCTCAACTTCATGCAAAAAATCATTAATGGCAATTGCGCGAATTTCGATTTCAGACTGTCCAAAGTACTTGAAAAAATCGAAAGGTTCTTCATTGCGCACAAACCGAAGAGCTTCTCTAAATGTTTTTGTTACTACACGACTTTCTAGACGAAAACCCCCAATGTCGTCTTTGCATTTTTTTAAGTCGTCAAGGAGTTCTGCAAAATGGGTAAGAACAGCAAAGCCCCACTGTGTCGTGTTTGGTAAAGTTTCAAGTTTATATTTGTTTGCCGCTCTAATAAAATGATAAATTAATGAATAAAACTTGACTTGAATACAGCTTTCAGCAATTCCATTTTTGTACTGAATAGTTAGATTGCCACCGTGACTGTGTTGGGGGGCATCACGAGTATCAAGAGGCCCAAATACATCGTATTTGTCCAATTTTACGTCTCGTGGCAACAAGTCTGTGTGCAAAGCTTTTACAACAAAAATCTGCGGATGCGGGCAACTTAGGCTGATGTCCCAGCAGTTTGGAGGATATCCATTTTGCTCCGCAACGCAATTACAAACGTTTTCGCTTCTTGAGAAGTCGGTGAACTCTGAAGTAAACTGCTTCATTCCGAAGTTTGTAATCCTGATGTAATGAACACCCAGAGAACGCAATCCGTCAGCAAAAACGTTTGTCGGAATAAATTTTCTATGTCCTTTGATGAGAAACTTCTTTTCATCATCTGCAGGCATCACTATTTGCCCTTTCTCTCTAAAATATTTGCACAAACTTCGTTTTAGATTCACTTGAAACTTTGTTTCAATGATAGTAGAAGTCTCTGACAAAGTCAAGCTGCTGAAATCGTATCTTCTGTAGAAACTGCGATCTTGGAATGCTCGCCCTTGCGAAAACGCCAGTCCAATGGTTTCGCCAACTAACCTTTTCAAAAATTCAGTCAAATTCTCGTTTACTGTAACATTCACACTGTAAAAGTCAATGTCAAACCGACGTCCGTCAAAAAGGTTTCTAAAATCTTGTGCAGAATACGACTCCATTCTATCAGAGAGAGCAAGTTGACTGGAGCACTGGAACACGACGAATGAAAAGCAATAAGCGCTTGCCTAAAATATATTGACAGACGTCTATTAGCGCATTTGACTTCCGTTGCGAAATTCTTAGCGCAGAAACCATTTTCAAAAAGACTTTAAATACCGGACCCCAAACAACCACATTATGACGTCACATTTTAAAAATTCTCTAAATTTCGTTTTCCTTTAGCGCACTTGCCTTTCCCGTAAGAAATTTTTAGCGCACTCACCACTTTCAAAAAGACTTTAAATACCGAACCACAACCAACCACTTTATGACGTCAGATTTTAAAATTTCCTTTAATTTCGTTTCTCTTTAGCGCACTTGCCTTTCCCTTGAGAAATTCTTAGCGCACTCACCACTTTCAAAAAGACTTTAAATACCGGACCACAACCAACCACTTTATGACGTCAGATTTCAAAAATTCTCTTTATTTCGTTTTCCCTTAGCGCACTTGCCTTTCCCGTGACAAATTCTTAGCGCACTCACCACTTTAAAAAAGACTTTAAATACCGGACCACACCCAACCACTTTATGACGTCAGATTTTGAAAATTCCTTTCATTTTGTTTTCCCTTAGCGCACTTGCCTTTCCCGTGACAAATTCTTAGCGCACTCACCACTTTCAAAAAGACTTTAAATACCGCACCACACTCAACCACTTTATGACGTCAGATTTCAAAAATTCTCTTTATTTCGTTTTCCCTTAGCGCACTTGCCTTTCCCGTGACAATTTCTTAGCGCACTCACCACTTTAAAAAAGACTTTAAATACCGGACCACAACCAACCACTTTATGACGTCAGATTTTGAAAATTCTCTTTATTTCGTTTCCCCTTAGCGCACTTGCCTTTCCCGTGACAAATTCTTAGCGCACTCACCACTTTAAAAAAGACTTTAAATACCGGACCACACCCAACCACTTAATGACGTCAGATTTTGAAAATTCCCTTTATTTCGTTTCCCCTTAGCGCATTTGCCTTTTCCGTAACAATTTCTTAGCGCACTTCCCACTTTCAAAAAGACTTTAAATACCGGACCACAACCAACCACATTATGACGTCAGATTTTGAAAATTCTCTTTATTTCGTTTCTCTTAGCGCACTTGCCGTTCCGTGACCAATTCTCGGCGCACTCGTCACTTTCAAAAAGACTTTAAATACCTAACATCAACCAACCACTTTGTGACTTCACTTTTAGAGAAACCACTTTTGGCTAACAACTACAATATAAATTTTTAAATCACTTATAACTAAAAGGGTTTACAAGCAATTTCTTTAAAAACGGCCACTCACCCAAAAAAAATCACCCAAAAAAAGTGACTTTACAAAAACCTTGATAACTTCTTTATACTAAATAATTTGCACAGCAAATATAGGATCAATCGAAAGCTTATTAAATTTCCTTTTAAATGATGCTATGCATGACGTCATACGTTCAATATTTAAGGAGTTATTAAGGGTCACCCAAGTGGGTACACCTTTTAACCCTAACCCTAACCCTAACCCTAACCCTAACCCTAAGTCCTAGGACAAATTGTCCCCAGGACAAATTGTCCCCAGGACAAATTGTCCCAGGACAAATTGTCCTAGGACAAATTGTCCCCAAGACAAATTGTCCCCAGGACAAATTGTCCCCAGGACAAATTGTCCCAGGACAAATTGTCCTAGGACAAATTGTCCCCAGGACAAATTGTCCCCAGGACAAATTGTCCCAGGACAAATTGTCCCCAGGACAAATTGTCCCAGGACAAATTGTCCTAGGACAAATTGTCCCCAGGACAAATTGTCCCCAGGACAAATTGTCCCAGGACAAATTGTCCCAGGACAAATTGTCCCAGGACAAATTGTCCCAGGACAAATTGTCCTAGGACAAATTGTCCCCAGGACAAATTGTCCCCAGGACAAATTGTCCCAGGACAAATTGTCCCAGGACAAATTGTCCCAGGACAAATTGTCCCAGGACAAATTGTCCTAGGACAAATTGTCCCCAGGACAAATTGTCCCCAGGACAAATTGTCCCAGGACAAATTGTCCCAGGACAAATTGTGAAGGACAATTTGTCCCCAGGACAAATTGTCCCCACGACAAATTGTCCCCAGGACAAATTGTCCCCAGGACAAATTGTCCCAGGACAAATTGTCCCAGGACAAATTGTGAAGGACAATTTGTCCCCAGGACAAATTGTCCCCACGACAAATTGTCCCCAGGACAAATTGTCCCCAGGACAAATTGTCCCAGGACAAATTGTCCCAGGACAAATTGTGAAGGACAATTTGTCCCCAGGACAAATTGTCCACAGCACAAACTGTCCCAGGACAAATTGTCCCCAGGACAAATTGTCCAATTGTCCCAGGACAAATTGTCCCAGGACAAATTGTCCCAGGACAAATTGTTCTAGGACAAATTGTCCCCAGGACAAATTGTCCCCAGGACAAATTGTCCAAAGGACAAATTGTCCCAGGACAAATTGTCCGAAGACAAATTGTCCCAGGACAATTTGTCCTGGGGACAAATTGTACCCAAGAAAAATTCTGAATAAATGCAGAATTAATTCTGAATAAATGCAGAATTAATTTTGAATTAATGCAGAAGAAATGCCGAATATATTCTGAATTAATGAAGAATTTATTCCGAATAAATGTAAAATTTATTCTGAATTAATGCAGAATTTATTCTGAATTAATGGAGAATTTTTTCTGAATTAATGCAGAATTTATTCTGCATTAATCTAGAATAATTTCTGCATAAATGCAGAATTAATTCAGAATTATTCAGAATTAATGCAGAATTTATTCTGAATTAATCTAGAATTTATTCTGAATTATTGCAGAATTTATTCTGAATTAATGCAGAATTTATTCTGAATAAATGCAGAAGGTATTCTGAATTAATGCAGAATTTATTCTGAATTAATGCAGAATTAATTCAGAATTTATTCTGAATTAATGCAGAATTTATTCTGAACTAATGCAGAATTTATTCTGAATTAATGCAGAATTTATTCTGAATAAATGCAGAATCAATTCTGAATTAATGCAGAATTAATTCAGAATTTATTCTGAATTAATGCAGAATTTATTCTGAAATAATGCAGAACTTATTCTGAATAAAAGCAGAATTTATTCTGAATTAATGCAGAATTTATTCGGAACTAATCCCGAATTTATTCTGACTAAATGCAGAATTTATTCTGAATTAATGCAGAATTTATTCTGAATTAATGCAGAATTTATTCTGAATTAATGCAGAATTTATTCTGAATAAATGTAGCATTTATTCTGAATTAATTCAGAATTAATTCTGAATTAATGCAGAATTTATTCTGAATTAATGCAGAATTTATTCTGAATAAATGCAGAATTAATTCTGAATTAATGCAGAATAAATGCGAAATTTATTCTGAATTAATGCAGAATTTATTTTGAATGAATTCAGAATTTATTCTGAATTAATGCAGAATTTATTCTGAATTAATGCAGTATTTATTCTGAATAAATGCAGAAGTTATTCTGAATTAAAGCAGAATTTATTCTGAATTAATGCAGAATTTATTCTGAATTAATGCAAAATTAATTCGGAATAAATGCAGAATTAATTCTGAATTCATGCAGAATTAATTCAGAATTTATTCTGAATAAATGCAGAATTAATTCTGAATTAATGCAGAAAAAATGCGGAATTTATTCTGAATTAATGCAGAATTTATTCTGAATTAATGCAGAATTAATTCTGAATAAATACAGAATTAATTCTGAATTAATGCAGAATAAAAGATCGTGAACTTACGTAGACAAGGTGCTTCAGCTTTCTTTTCAACATTCTATATTCTTTACGAGAGCTATGCTGCCATGAAGCATCCATGATCGTATGTAAGGTGAAGAAAACGACAGGCGCTCCGTCGTGAGTCGACGATACGTCGGCGATCGTTCTAAAAGATCGCTCGTACACCCCGAAACGCCATGACGACGAAAAACTTAGCAATAACCGTTCAGAAAGTGACGGAACACGACAAGAAGTCGATCAAGAACCTCAAACTCGCTCGCTAAGCGATGCACTTGAGACGAACGACGAGCAGGGCTTTTCGAGTGCAACGCGCGCTAAAACATCGCGAAAAAATCTCACATTCTCTGAATAAACACAGAATTTATTCTGACTTAATGCAGGATTTATTCTGAATTAATTCAGAATTTATTCTGAATTAATTCAGAATTTATACTGAATTAATGTAGAATTAATGAAGAATTAATGAAGAATTTATTCTGCATTAATTCAGAATAAAATTCAGCATTAATTCAGAATAAAATCTGCATTAATTGAGAATAAATTCTGCATTAATTCAGAATAAATTCTGCATTAATTGAGAATAAATTCTGCATTAATTCAGAATTAATTCTGAATTAATTCAGATTTTATTCTGAATTATTGCAGAATTAATTCTGATGAAATGCAAAATAAATTGTAAATTAATGCAGAATAAATGCGGAATTTATTCTGAATAAATGCAAAATTTATTCTGAATTAATGCAGAATTTATTCTCAATTATTGCAGAATAAATGCGAAATTTATTCTCAATTAATTCAGAATTTATTCTGAAATTATTCTAGATTAATGCAGAATTTATTCCGAAATAATGCAGAATTTATTTTCAATTATTGCAGAATTAATTCTGAATAAATGCAGAATTAATTCTTAATTAATGCAGAATAAATCGGGAATTTATTCTGCATTAATGCAGAATTTATTCTGAATTAACTGAGAATTTCAAGGAACAATTGTAGAAGGAAAAATTGCCCCAGGACAAATTGTCCTGGGAACAAATTGTCCCCGGGAAAAATTGTCCTGGGGACAAATTGTCCAAGGACAAATTGTCCCAGGACAAATTCTCCCAGGACAAATTGTCCCAGGACAAATTGTCCTAGGACAAATTGTGAAGGACAATTTGTCCCCAGGACAAATTGTCCCCACGACAAATTGTCCCCAGGACAATTTGTCCCCAGGACAAATTGTCCCAGGACAAATTGTCCCAGGACAAATTGTCCCAGGACAAATTGTCCCCAGGACAAATTGTCCCCAGGACAAATTGTCCCCAGGACAAATTGTCCCAGGACAAATTGTTCCAGGACAAATTGTCCCCAGGACAAATTGTCCCCAAGACAAATTGTCCCCAAGACAAATTGTCCCCAGGACAAATTGTCCCAGGACAAATTTTCCCAGGACAAATTGTGAAGGACAATTTGTCCCCAGGACAATTTGTCCCCACGACAAATTGTCCCCAAGACAAATTGTCCCCAGGACAAATTGTCCCAGGACAAATTGTCCCAGGAAAAATTGTCCCAGGACAAATTGTCCCAGGACAAATTGTTCTAGGACAAATTGTCCCCAGGACAAATTGTCCCCAGGACAAATTGTCCCAAGGACAAATTGTCCCAGGACAAATTGTCCGAAGACAAATTGTCCCAGGACAATTTGTCCTGGGGACAAATTGTACCCAAGACAAATTCTGAATAAATGCAGAATTAATTGTGTATAAATGCAGAATTAATTTTGAATTAATGCAGAAGAAATGCCGAATTTATTCTGAATTAATGAAGAATGTATTCCGAATAAATGTAAAATTTATTCTGAATTAATGCAGAATTTATTCTGAATTAATGGAGAATTTTTTCTGAATTAATGCAGAATTTATTCTGCATTAATCTAGAATAATTTCTGCATTAATGCAGAATTAATTCAGAATTATTCAGAATTTATTCTGAATTAATGCAGAATTTATTCTGAATTAATTTAGAATTTATTCTGAATTATTGCAGAATTTATTCTGAATTAATGCAGAATTTATTCTGAATAAATGCAGAAGGTATTCTGAATTAATGCAGAATTTATTCTGAATTAATGCAGAATTAATTCAGAATTTATTCTCAATTAATGCAGAATTTATTCTGAACTAATGCAGAATTTATTCTGAATTAATGCAGAATTTATTCTGAATAAATGCAAAATCAATTCTGAATTAATGCAGAATTAATTCAGAATTTATTCTGAATTAATGCAGAATTTATTCTGAATTAATGCAGAACTTATTCTGAATAAAAGCAGAATTTATTCTGAATTAATGCAGAATTTATTCGGAACTAATGCCGAATTTATTCTGAATAAATGCAGAATTTATTCTGAATTAATGCAGAATTTATTCTGAATTAATGCAGAATTTATTCTGAATAAATGCAGAATTAATTCTGAATTAATGCAGAATAAATGCGAAATTTATTCTGAATTAATGCAGAATTTATTTTGAATGAATTCAGAATTTATTCTGAATTAATGCAGAATTTATTCTGAATTAATGCAGTATTTATTCTGAATAAATGCAGAAATTATTCTGAATTAAAGCAGAATTTATTCTGAATTAATGCAGAATTTATTCTGAATTAATGCAAAATTAATTCTGAATAAATGCAGAATTAATTCTGAATTCATGCTAAATTAATTCAGAATTTATTCTGAATAAATGCAGAATTAATTCTGAATTAATGCAGAAAAAATGCGGAATTTATTCTGAATTAATGCACAATTTATTCTGAATTAAAACAGAATTAATTCTGAATAAATACAGAATTAATTCTGAATTAATGCAGAATTTATTCGGAACTATTTATTCTGAATAAACGCAGAATTTATTCTGAATTAATGCAGAATTTATTCTGAATTAATGCAGAACTGATTCTGAATTAATGCAGAATTTATTCTGAATAAATGCAGAATTTATTCTGAATTAAAGCAGAATTTATTCTGAATTAATGCAGAATTAATTCAGAATTTATTCTGAATTAATGCAGAATTTATTCTTAATTAATGCAGAATTTATTCTGAATTAAAACAAAATTAATTCTGAATAAATGCAGAATTAATTCTGAATTAATGCAGAATTAATTCAGAATTTATTCTGAATTAATGCAGAATTTATTCTGAATAAATGCAGAAGTTATTCTGAATTAATGCAGAATTTATTCTGAATTAATGCAGAATTAATTCAGAATTTATTCTGAATTAATGCAGAATTTATTCTGAATTAATGCAGAATTTATTCCGAATTAATGCAGTATTTACTCTGAATAAATGCAGAAGTTATTCTGAATTAAAGCAGAATTTATTCTGAATTAATGCAGAATTTATTCTGAATTAATGCAAAATTAATTCGGAATAAATGCAGAATTAATTCTGAATTAATGCAGAATTAATTCAGAATTTATTCTGAATTAATGCAGAATTTATTCTGAATTAATGCAGAATTTATTCTGAATTAATGCAGTATTTATTCTGAATAAGTGCAGAAGTTATTCTGAATTAAAGCAGAATTTATACTGAATTAATGCAGAATTTATTCTGAATTAATGCAAAATTAATTCGGAATAAATGCAGAATTAATTCTGAATTCATGCAGAATTAATTCAGAATTTATTCTGAATAAATGCAGAATTAATTCTGAATTAATGCAGAAAAAATGCGGAATTTATTCTGAATTAATGCAGAATTTATTCTGAATTAATGCAGAATTAATTCTGAATAAATACAGAATTAATTCTGAATTAATGCAGAATAAAAGATCGTGAACTTACGTAGACAAGGTGCTTCAGCTTTCTTTTCAACATTCTATATTCTTTACGAGAGCTATGCTGCCATGAAGCATCCATGATCGTATGTAAGGTGAAGAAAACGACAGGCGCTCCGTCGTGAGTCGACGATACGTCGGCGATCGTTCTAAAAGATCGCTCGTACACCCCGAAACGCCATGACGACGAAAAACTTAGCAATAACCGTTCAGAAAGTGACGGAACACGACAAGAAGTCGATCAAGAACCTCAAACTCGCTCGCTAAGCGATGCACTTGAGACGAACGACGAGCAGGGCTTTTCGAGTGTAACGCGCGCTAAAACATCGCGAAAGAATCTCACATTCTCTGAATAAACACAGAATTTATTCTGACTTAATGCAGGATTTATTCTGAATTAATTCAGAATTAATTCTGAATTAATTCAGAATTTATACTGAATTAATGTAGAATTAATGAAGAATTAATGAAGAATTTATTCTGCATTAATTCAGAATAAAATTCAGCATTAATTCAGAATAAAATCTGCATTAATTGAGAATAAATTCTGCATTAATTCAGAATAAATTCTGCATTAATTGAGAATAAATTCTGCATTAATTCAGAATTAATTCTGAATTAATTCAGATTTTATTCTGATAAAATGCAAAATAAATTCTAAATTAATGCAGAATAAATGCGGAATTTATTCTGAATAAATGCGGAATTTATTCTGAATTAATGCAGAATTTATTCTGAATTAATGCAGAACTTATTCTGAATTAATGCAGAATTTATTCTGAATTAATGCAGAACTTATTCTGAATTAATGCAGAATTTAATCTGAATAAATGTAGCATTTATTCTGAATTAATTCAGAATTAATTCTGAATTAATGCAGAATTTATTCTGAATTAATGCAGAATTTATTCTGAATAAATGCAGAAGTTATTCTGAATTAATGCAGAATTTATTCTGAATTAATGCAGAATTTATTCTGAATTAATGCAGTATTTATTCTGAATAAATGCAGAAGTTATTCTGAATTAAAGCAGAATTTATTCTGAATTAATGCAGAATTTATTCTGAATTAATGCAAAATTAATTCGGAATAAATGCAGAATTAATTCTGAATTAATGCAGAATTAATTCAGAATTTATTCTGAATAAATGCAGAATTAATTCTGAATTAATGCAGAAAAAATGCGGAATTTATTCTGAATTAATGCAGAATTTATTCTGAATTAATGCAGAATTAATTCTGAATAAATACAGAATTAATTCTGAATTAATGCAGAATAAAAGATCGTGAACTTACGTAGACAAGGTGCTTCAGCTTTCTTTTCAACATTCTATATTCTTTACGAGAGCTATGCTGCCATGAAGCATCCATGATCGTATGTAAGGTGAAGAAAACGACAGGCGCTCCGTCGTGAGTCGACGATACGTCGGCGATCGTTCTAAAAGATCGCTCGTACACCCCGAAACGCCATGACGACGAAAAACTTAGCAATAACCGTTCAGAAAGTGACGGAACACGACAAGAAGTCGATCAAGAACCTCAAACTCGCTCGCTAAGCGATGCACTTGAGACGAACGACGAGCAGGGCTTTTCGAGTGTAACGCGCGCTAAAACATCGCGAAAGAATCTCACATTCTCTGAATAAACACAGAATTTATTCTGACTTAATGCAGGATTTATTCTGAATTAATTCAGAATTAATTCTGAATTAATTCAGAATTTATACTGAATTAATGTAGAATTAATGAAGAATTAATGAAGAATTTATTCTGCATTAATTCAGAATAAAATTCAGCATTAATTCAGAATAAAATCTGCATTAATTGAGAATAAATTCTGCATTAATTCAGAATAAATTCTGCATTAATTGAGAATAAATTCTGCATTAATTCAGAATTAATTCTGAATTAATTCAGATTTTATTCTGATAAAATGCAAAATAAATTCTAAATTAATGCAGAATAAATGCGGAATTTATTCTGAATAAATGCGGAATTTATTCTGAATTAATGCAGAATTTATTCTGAATTAATGCAGAACTTATTCTGAATTAATGCAGAATTTATTCTGAATTAATGCAGAAATTATTCTAGATTAATGCAGAATTTATTCTGAAATAATGCAGAATTTATTTTCAATTATTGCAGAATTAATTCTGAATAAATGCAGAATTAATTCTTAATTAATGCAGAATAAATCGGGAATTTATTCTGCATTAATGCAGAATTTATTCTGAATTAACTTAGAATTTCAAGGAAGAATGGTAGAAGGAAAAATTGCCCCAGGACAAATTGTCCTGGGAACAAATTGTCCCCAGGAAAAATTGTCCTGGGGAAAAATTGTCCCAGGACAAATTGTCCCAGGACAAATTGTCCCAGGACAAATTGTCCCAGGACAAATTGTCCCCAGGACAAATTGTCCCAGGACAAATTGTCCCAGGACAAATTGTTCCAGGACAAATTGTCCCCAGGACAAATTGTCCGAGGACAAATTGTGCCAGGACAATTTGTGCCAGGACAATTTGTCCTGGGGACAAATTGACCCCAGGACAAATTGTCCTGGGGACAAATTGTCCCAGGACAAATTGTCCCAGGACAAATTGTCCCCAGGACAAATTGTCCCCAGGATAAATTGTCCCCAGGACAAATTGTCCCAGGACAAATTGTCCCAGGACAAACTGTCCCAAGACAAATTGTCCCAGGACAATTTGTCCTGGGGACAAATTGTACCCAAGACAAATTCTGAATAAATGCAGAATTAATTCTGAATAAATGCAGAATTAATTCTGAATTAATGCAGAATAAATGCGGAATTTATTCTGAATTAATGAAGAATTTATTCCGATTAAATGTAAAATTTATTCTGAATTAATGCAGAATTTATTCTGAATTAATGGAGAATTTTTTCTGAATTAATGCAGAATTTATTCTGCATTAATCTAGAATAATTTCTGCATTAATTCAGAATTAATTCAGAATTTAATCAGAATTTATTCTGAATTAATGCAGGATTTATTCTGAATTAATTTAGAATTTATTTTGAATTAATGCAGAATTTATTCTGAATTAATGCAGAATTTATTCTGAATTAATGCAGAATTAATTCAGAATTTATTCTGAATTAATGCAGAATTTATTCTGAACTAATGCAGAATTTATTCTGAATTAATACAAAATTAATTCTGAATAAATGCAGAATCAATTCTGAATTAATGCAGAATTAATACAGAATTTATTCTGAATTAATGCAGAATTTATTCTGAATTAATGCAGAACTTATTCTGAATAAAAGCAGAATTTATTCTGAATTAATGCAGAATTTATTCGGAACTAATGCCGAATTTATTCTGAATAAATGCAGAATTAATTCTGAATTAATGCAGAATTTATTCGGAACTAATGCCGAATTTATTCTGAATAAATGCAGAATTAATTCTGACTTAATGCAGAATAAATGCGAAATTTATTCTGAATTAATGCAGAATTTATTTTGAATGAATTCTGGCAGGCAGTGTACGTACTCCGCCGGCAGGCGGTGTATTTATTCCGGCAGGCGGTGTATATATTCTGGCAGGCGGTGTACGTACTCCGCCAGCAGGCGGTGTATATATTCCTGCAGGCGGTGAAGATATTCTGGCAGGCAGTGTACGTACTCCGCCAGCAGGCGGTGTAGATATTCTGGCAGGCGGTGTATATATTCTCGCAGGCGGTGTACGTACTCCTCCAGCAGGCGGTGTATATATTCCGGCAAGCGGTGTAAGTACTCAGCCAGCAGGCGGTGTATATATTCCGGCAAGCGGTGTAACTACTCAGCCAGCAGGCGGTGTACATATTCCGTCAAGCGGTGCACGTACTCCGCCAGCAGGCGGTGTAGATATTCTGGCAGGCGGTGTAAGTACTCTGCAAGCAGGCGGTGTATATATTCCGGCAGGCGGTGTAGATATTCTTGCAGGCGGTGTACGTACTAAGCCAGCATGCGGTGTATATATTCCGGCAGGCGGTGTATATATTCTGGCAGGCGGTGTAAGTACTCCGCCAGCAGGCGGTGTATATATTCCGGCAGGCGGTGTACCTACTCCGCCAGCAGGCGGTGTATATATTCCGGAAAGCGGTGTACGTACTCCGCCAGCAGGCGGTGTATGTATTCCGGCAGGCGGTGTAGATATTCTGGCGGGCGGTGTACGTACTCCGCCAGCAGGCGGTGTAGATATTCTGGCAGGCGGCGTATTCCGGCAGGCGGTGTATATATTCCGGCAGGCGGTGTACGTACTCCGCCAGAGGCGGTGTATATATTCCGGCAGGCGGTGTAAGTACTCAGCCAGCAGGTGGTGTATATTTTCCGGAGAGCGCTGTACGTACTACGCCAGCAGGCGGTGCATATATTCCGTCAAGTGGTGCACGTACTCCGCCAGCAGGCGGTGTAGATATTCTGGCAGGCGGTGTAGATATTTTGGCAGGCGGGGTATATATTCTGGCAGGCAGTGTACCAACTCCGCCAGTAGGCGGTGTATATATTCCGGCAGGCGGTGTAGATATTCCGGCAGGCGGTGAACGTACTCCACCAGCAGGCGGTGTATATATATTCCGGCAAGCGGTGTACGTACTCCGCCGGCAGGCGGTGTATATATATATTCCGGCAGGCGGTGTATATATTCCGGCAGGCGGTGTATATATTCCGGCAAGCGGTGTACGTACTCCGCCGGCAGGCGGTGTATATATACCGGCAGGCGTGTACGTACTCCGCCGGCAAGCGGTGTATATATTCCGGCAGGCGTGTACGTACTCCGCCTGCAGGCGGTGTATATATTCCGGCAGGCGGTGTATATATTCCGGCAAGCGGTGTACGTACACCGCCGGCAGGCGGTGTATATATACCGGCAGGCGTGTACGTACTCCGCCGGCAAGCGGAGTATATATTCCGGCAGGCGTGTACGTACTCCGGCGGCAAGCGGCGTATATATTGCGGCAGGCGTGTACGTACTCCGGCGGCAAGCGGTGTATATATTCCGGCAGGTGGTGTATATATTCCGGCAGGCGGTGTACGTACACCGCCGGCAGGCGGTGTATATATTCCGGAAAGCGGTGTATATATTCCGGAAGGGAGTGTTCGTACTCCGCCGGAAGGCGGTGTATATATACCGGCAGGCGTGTACGTACTCCGCCGGAGGCGGTGTATATATTCCGGCAAGCGTTGTATATATTCCGGAAGGCAGTGTACGTACTTTGCCGACAGGCGGTGTATATATTCCGGCAGGCGTGTACGTACTCCGCCGGCAGGCGGTGTATATATTCCTGCAGGCGTGTGCGTACTCTGCCAGCAGGCGGTGTATATATTCCGGCAGGCGGTGTATATATATTCCGGCAAGCGGTGTACGTACTCCGCCGGCAGGCGGTGTATATATTCCGGCAGGCGGTGTATATATTCCGGCAGGCGGTGTATATATTCCGGCAAGCGGTGTACGTACTCCGCCGGCAGGCGGTGTATATATTCCGGCAGGCGGTGTATATATTCCGGCAGGCGTGTACGTACTCCGCCGGCAAGCGGTGTATATATTCCGGCAGGCGTGTACGTACTCCGCCGGCAAGCGGTGTATATATTCCGGCAGGCGTGTACGTACTCCGGCGGCAAGCGGTGTATATATTCCGGCAGACGGTGTACGTACACCGCCGGCAGGCGGTGTATATATTCCGGAAAGCGGTGTATATATTCCGGAAGGCAGTGTACGTACTCCGCCGGAAGGCGGTGTATATATACCGGCAGGCGTGTACGTACTCCGCCGGCAAGCGGTGTATATATTCCGGCAGGCGGTGTATGTATTCCGGCAAGCGGTGTACGTACTCCGCCGGCAGGCGGTGTATATATTCCGGCAGGCGGTGTATATATTCCGGCAAGCGGTGTATATATTCCGGCAAGAAACTACAACGGCTACAACTACAACAAATACCACAACGGCTACAAAGGCTACAAAGGCTACAACCACTACAACGGCTACAACGACTACAACGACTACAACGGCTACAAAGGTACAACTACTACAACGACTACAACGGCTACAATGACTACAATGACTGCAACGGCTACAATGACTACAACGACTACAATGACTACAACGACTACAACGGCTACAACGGCTACAACGGCTACAATGACTACAACGACTACAACGGCTACAACGGCTACAACGGCTACAATGACTACAATGACTGCAACGGCTACAACGACTACAACGGCTACAAAGGTACAACGGCTACAACGACTACAACGGCTACAACGACTACAACGACTACAACGGCTACAACGGTGTATATATTCCGGAAGGCAGTGTACGTACTTTGCCGACAGGCAGTGTATATATTACGGAGGCGGTGTACATACTCCGCGGGCAGGCGGTGTATATATACCGGCAGGCGTGTACGTACTCTGCCAGCAGGCGGTGTATATATTCCGGCAGGCGGTGTATATATTCCGGCAGGCGGTGTATATATTTCGGAAAGCGGTGTATATATTCCGGAAGGCAGTGTACGTACTCCGCCGGAAGGCGGTGTTCATATACCGGCAGGCGTGTACGTACTCCGCCGGCAGGCGGTGTATATACTCCGGAGAGCGGTGTATATATTCCGGAAGGCAGTGTACGTACTCCGCCGGCAGGCTTTGTATATATTCCGGCAAGAGGTGTATATATTACGGCAAGCGGTGTACGTACTTCGCCGGCAGGCGGTGTATATATTACGGCAAGCGGTGTACATACTCCGGAGGCAGGCGGTGTATATATTACGGCAAGCGGTGTATATATTCCGGAAGGGAGTGTGCGTACTCCGCCGGAAGGCGGTGTATATATACGGGCAGGCGTGTACGTACTCCGCCGGCAAGCGGTGTATATATTCCGGAAGGCGATGTATATATTCCGGCAAGCGGTGTACATACTCCGGAGGCAGGCGGTGTATATATTACGGCAAGCGGTGTATATATTCCGGCAGGCGTGTACGTACTCCGCCGGCAAGCGGTGTATACATTCCGGCAGGCGGTGTATACATTCCGGCAAGCGGTGTATACATTCCGGCAAGAAACTACAACGGCTACAACTACAAAAACTACCACAACGGCTACAAAGGACCTGAAGATAAAGTTGAGGGCCTAGACTTTGATTCTAAGGACCTGAAGATAAAGTTGATGGCCTAAACTTTGATTCTAAGAGCCTGAAGATAAAGTTGAGGGCCTAAACTTTTATTCTAAGGGCCTGAAGATAAAGTTGAGGGCCTAGACTTTGATTCTAAGGACCTGAAGATAAAGTTGAAGGCTTAAACTTTGATTCTAAGGCATTGAAGATAAAGTTGAGGGCCCAACGGGTCTCTCCTGTAATAAATTACAGCGAAATTACAGGGGCTAGCCAAAGGGTCTCTCCTGTAATAAACTACAGCGAAATTACAGGAGGTTAGCCAACGGGTCTCTCCTGTAATAAACTACAGCGAAAGTACAGGGGCTAGCCAAAGGGTATCTCCTGTAATAAATTACAGCGAAATTACAGGGGCTAGCCAAAGGGTCTCTCCTGTAATAAACTACAGCGAAATTACAAGGGCGTTAGCAAACGGGTCTCTCCTGTAATAAACTACAGCGAAATTACAGGAGGCTAGCCAAGGGGTCTCTCCTGTAATAAATTACAGCGAAATTACAGGAGGTTAGCCAACGGGTCTCTCCTGTAATAAATTACAGCGAATTAACAGGGGGTTAGCCAACGGGTCTCTCCTGTAATAAATTACAGCCAAGTTAAAGAGGCTAGCCAACGGGTCTCTCCTGTAATAAACTACAGCGAAATTAAAGGGGCTAGCCAACGGGTCTCTCCTGTAATAAATTACAGCGAATTTACAGGGGGTTAGTAAACGGGTCTCTCCTGTAATAAATTACAGCGAAATTACAGGGGCTAGCCAAAGGGTCTCTCCTGTAATAAACTACAGCGAAATTACAAGGCGGTTAGCAAACGGGTCTCTCCTGTAATAAATTACAGCGAAATTACAGGGGGTTAGTCAACGGGTCTCTCCTGGAATAAATTACAGCCAACTTACAGGGGGCTAGCCAACGGGTCTCTCCTGGAATAAATGACAGCGAAATTACAGGGGCTAGACAACGGGTCTATCCTAATAATAAATTACAGCGAAATTACACGGGGTTAGCCAACGGGTCTCTCGTGTAATAAATTACAGCGAACTTACACGGGCTAGCTAAGGCCCTGAAGATAAAGTTGAGAGCCCAAACTTTCATTCTAAGGACCTGAAGATAAAGTTGAGGGCCTAAACTTTCATTCTAAGGACCTGAAGATAAAGTTGAAGGCCTAAACTTTGATTCTAAGGCCCTGAAGAGAAATTTGAAGGCCCAAATTTTGATTCTAACGGTCTGAAGTTAAAGTTCAGGGTCAAAAATCTGATTCTAAGGACCTGAAGATAAAGTTGAGGGCATAAACTCTGATTCTAAGAACCTGAAGATAAAGTTGAGGGCGTAAACTTTGATTCTAAGGATTTGAAGATAAAGTTGAGGGCCTAAACTTTGATTCTAGGGACATGAAGATAAAGTTGAGGGCCTAAACTTTGATTCCAAGGACCTGAAGATAAGTTGAGGGCCTAAAAATTGATTCTAAGGCACTGAAGATAAAGTTGAGGGCATAAACTTCGATTCTAAGGCCCTGAAGATAAAAATGAGGGCCTAAACTTTGATTCTAAGGGCCTGAAGATAAAGATGAGGGCCTAAACTTTGATTCTAAGGTCCTAAAGATAAAGTTAAGGGCTTAAACTTTGATTGTAAGGAGCTAAAGATAAAGTTGAGGGCCTAAACTCTGTTTCTAAGGCCCTGAAGATAAAGTTGAGGGCCTAAACTTCGATTCTAAGGCATTGAAGATAAAGTTGAGGGACCAACGGGTCTCTCCTGTAATAAATTACAGCGAAATTACAGGGGTTAGCCAACGGGTCTTTCCTGTAATAAATTACAGCGAAATTACAGATGCTAGCAAAAGGGTCTCTCCTGTAATAAATTACAGCGAATTTACAGGGGGTTAGCCAACGGGTCTATCCTGTAATAAATTACAGCGAATTTATAAGGGCTAGCCAATGGGTCTCTCCTGTAATAAACTACAGCGAAATTACAGGGGGTTAGTCAACGGGTCTCTCCTGGAATAAATTACAGCGAAATTACAGGGGGTTAGCCAACGGGTCTCTCCTGTAATAAATTACAGCGAAATTACAGAAGGTTAGCCAACGGGTCTCTCCTGTAATAAACTACAGCGAAATTACAGGGGCTAGCCAACGGGTCTCTCCTGTAATAAATTACAGCGAAATTACAGGGGCTAGCCAACGGGTCTCTCCTGTAATAAATTACAGCGAAATTACAGGGAGCTAGCCAACGGGTCTCTCCTGTAATAAATTACAGCGAAATTAATGGAGGCTAGCCAACGGGTCTCTCGTGTAATAAATTACAGCGAAATTACAGGGGGCTAGCCAACGGGTGTCTCCTGTAATAAATTACAGCGAAATTACAGGGGGCTAGCCAACGGGTCTCTCCTGTAATAAATTAAAGCGAAATTACAGGGGCTAGCCAACGGGTATCTCCTGTAATAAATTACAGCGAAATTACAGGAGCTAGCCAACGCGTATCTCCTGTAATAATTTAAAGCGAAATTACAGGGGCTAGCCAACGGGTATCTCCTGTAATAAACTACAGCGAATTTACAGGGGCTAGCCAACGGGTCTCTCCTGTAATAAATTACAGAGAAATTACAGGGGGCTAGCCAACGGGTATCTCCTGTAATAAATTACAGCGAATTTACAGGGGCTAGCCAACGGGTCTCTCCTGTAATAAATTAAAGGGAAATGACAGGGGCTAGCCAACGCGTATCTCCTGTAAAAAATTACAGCGAAATTACAGGGGCTAGCCAACGCGTATCTCCTGTAATAAATTAAAGCGAAATTACAGGGGCTAGCCAACGGGTATCTCCTGTAATAAACTACAGCGAATTTACAGGGGCTAGCCAACGGGTCTCTCCTGTAATAAATTAAAGCGAAATTACAGGGGCTAGCCAACGGGTCTCTCCTGTAATAAATTAAAGGGAAATTACAGGGGGCTAGCCAACGGGTCTCTCCTGTAATAAATTACAGCGAATTTACAGGGGCTAGCCAACGGGTCTCTCCTGTAATAAATTACAGCGAAATTACAGGGGCTAGCCAACGGGTCTCTCCTGTAATAAATTACAGCGAAATTACAGAGGGCTAGCCAACGGGTATCTTCTGTAATAAATTACAGCGAAATTACAGGGGCTAGCCAACGGGTCTCTCCTGTAAGAAATTACAGCGAATTTACAGGGGGTTAGCCAACGGGTCTCTGCTGTAATAACTTACAGCGAAATTACAGGGGTTAGCCAACAGGTCTCTCCTGTAATAAATTACAGCGAATTTACAGGGGGCTAGCCAACGGGTCTCTCCTGTAAAAAACTACAGCGAAATTACAGGGGGTTAGCCAACGGGTCTCTCCTGTAATAAATTACAGCGAATTTATAAGGGCTAGCCAATGGGTCTCTCCTGTAATAAACTACAGCGAAATTACAGGGGGTTAGTCAACGGGTCTCTCCTGGAATAAATTACAGCCAACTTACAGGGGGCTAGCCAACGGGTCTCTCCTGTAAAAAGTTACAGCCAAATTACAGGGGGCTAGCCAACGGGTCTCTCCTTGAATAAATTACAGCGAAATTACAGGGGCTAGACAACGGGTCTATCCTAATAATAAATTACAGCGAAATTACAAGGGGTTAGCCAACGGGTCTCTCCTGTAATAAAATACAGCGAACTTACACGGGCTAGCTAAGGCCCTGAAGATAAAGTTGAGAGCCTAAACTTTGATTTTAAGGACCTGAAGATAAAGTTGAGGGCATAAACTTTCATTCTAAGGACATGAAGATAAAGTTGAGGGCATAAACTTTGATTCTAAGGCGCTGAAGATAAAGTTGAAGGCCCAAACTTTTATTCTAAGGGTTTGAAGTTAAAGTTCAGGGCCAAAACTCTGATTCTAAGAGACTGAAGATAAAGTTGAGGGCCTAAACTCTGATTCTAAGGCCCTGAAGATAAACTTGAGGGCCTAGACTTTGATTCTAAGGCCCTGAAGATAAAGTTGAAGGCCAAAACTTTGATTCTAAGGCCCTGAAGAGAAATTTGAAGGCCCAAACTTTGATTCTAAGGGTCTGAAGATAAAGTTGAGGGCCCAACGGGTCTCTCCTGTAATAAACTACAGCGAAATTACAGGGGCTAGCCAACGGGTCTCTCCTGTAATAAATTACAGTGAATTTACAGGGGGTTAGTAAACGGGTCTCTCCTGTAATAAATTATCAGCGAAATTACAGAGGGTTAGCAAACGGGTCTCTCCTGTAATAAATTACAGCGAAATTACTGGGGCTAGCCAAAGGGTCTCTCCTGTAAGAAATTACAGCGAATTTACAGGGGGCTAGCCAACGGGTCTCTCCTGTAATAAACTACAGCGAAATTACAGGGGGTTAGCCAACGGGTCTCTCCTGTAATAAATTACAGCGAAATTACAGATGCTAGCTAACGGGTAACTCCTGTAATAAATTGCAGCGAATTTACAGGGGGCTAGCCAATGGGTCTCTCCTTTAATAAACTACAGCGAAATTACAGGGGGTTAGTCAACGGGTCTCTCCTGAAATAAATTAAAGCCAACTTACAGGGGGCTAGCCAAAGGGTCTCTCCTGTAAAAAGTTACAGCCAAATTACAGGGGGCTAGCCAACGGGTCTCTCCTTGAATAAATTACAGCGAAATTACAGGGGCTAGACAACGGGTCTATCCTAATAATAAATTACAGCGAAATTACACGGGGTTAGCCAACGGGTCTCTCCTGTAATAAATTACAGCGAACTTACACGGGCTAGCTAAGGCCCTGAAGATAAAGTTGAGAGCTTAACTCTCATTCTAAGGACCTGAAGATAAAGTTGAGGGCCTAAACTTTGATTCTAAGGCCCTGAAGATAAAGTTGAGGACCTAAACTTTGATTCTAAGGGCCTGAAGGTAAAGTTGAGGTCCTAAACTTTCATTCTAAGGACCTGAAGATAAAGTTGAGGGCCTAAACTTTGATTCTAAGGAGCTAAAGATAAAGTTGAGAGCCTAAACTCTAATTCTAAGACCCTGAAGATAAAGTTGAAGGCCCAAACATTGATTCTAAGGGCCTGAAGATAAAGGTCATGGCCAAAACTCTGATTCTAAGGACCTGACGATAAAGTTGAGGGCCTAAACTTTGATTCTAAGGACCTGAAGATAAGGTTGAGGGCCTAAACTTTGATTCTAAGGGCCTGAAGATAAAGTTGAGGGCCTTAACTCCGATTCTAAGGACCTGAAGATAAAGTTGAGAGACTAAACTCTGATTCTAAGGAACTGAAGATAAAGTTGAGGGCCTAAACTCCGATTCTAAGGACCTGAAGATAAAGTTGAGAGACTAAACTTTGATTCTAAGGACCTGAAGATAAAGTTGAGGGCCTAAACTTTGATTCTAGGGACCTGAAGATGAAGTTGAGGGCCTAAATTTTGATTCTAAGGGCCTGAAGATAAAGTTGAGGGCCTAGACTTTGATTCTAAGGGCCTGAAGATAAAGTTGAGGGCCTAAACTCTGATTCTAAGGCCCTAAAGATAAACTTGAGAGCCTAGACTTTGATTCTAAGGCCCTGAAGATAAAGTTGAAGGCCAAAACTTTGATTCTAAGGCCCTGAAGAGAAATTTGAAGGCCCAAACTTTGATTCTAAGGGTCTGAAGTTAAAGTTCAGAGCCACAACTCTGATTCTAAGAACCTGAAGATAAAGTTGAGGGCCTAAACTTTGATTCTAAGAGCCTGAAGATAAAGTTGAGGGCTTAGACTTTGATTCTAAGGACCTGAAGATAATGTTGAAGGCCCAAACATTGATTCTAAGGGCCTGAAGATAAAGGTCATGGCCAAAACTCTGATTCTAATGACCTGAAGATAAAGTTGAGGGCCTAAACTTTGATTCTAAGAGCCTGAAAATAAAGTTGAGGGCCTAAACTTTTATTCTAAGAACCTGAAGATAAAGTTGAGAGACTAAACTTTGATTCTAAGGACCTGAAGATAAAGTTGAGGACCTAAACTTTGATTCTAAGGGCCTGAAGGTAAAGTTGAGGTCCTGAACTTTGATTCTAAGGACCTGAAGATAAAGTTGAGGGCCTAAACTTTGATTCTAAGGAGTTAAAGATAAAGTTGAGGGCCTAAACTCTAATTCTAAGACCCTGAAGATAAAGTTGAAGGCCCAAACATTGATTCTAAGGGCCTGAAGATAAAGGTCATGGCCAAAACTCTGATTCTAAGGACCTGACGATAAAGTTGAGGGCCTAAACTTTGATTCTAAGGACCTGAAGATAAGGTTGAGGGCATAAACTTTGATTCTAAGGGCCTGAAGATAAAGTTGAGGGCCTTAACTCCGATTCTAAGGACCTGAAGATAAAGTTGAGGGCCTAAACTCCGATTCTAAGGACCTGAAGATAAAGTTGAGAGACTAAACTTTGATTCTAAGGACCTGAAGATAAAGTTGAGAGACTAAACTTTGATTCTAAGGACCTGAAGATAAAGTTGAGGGCCTAAACTTTGATTCTAGGGACCTGAAGATGAAGTTGAGGACCTAAATTTTGATTCTAAGGGCCTGAAGATAAAGTTGAGGGCCTAGACTTTGATTCTAAGGGCCTGAAGATAAAGTTGAGGGCCTAAACTCTGATTCTAAGGCCCTGAAGATAAACTTGAGGGCTTAGACTTTGATTCTAAGGCCCTGAAGATAAAGTTGAAGGCCAAAACTTTGATTCTAAGGCCCTGAAGAGAAATTTGAAGGCCCAAACTTTGATTCTAAGGGTCTGAAGTTAAAGTTCAGAGCCACAACTCTGATTCTAAGAACCTGAAGATAAAGTTGAGGGCCTAAACTTTGATTCTAAGAGCTTGAAGATAAAGTTGAGGGCTTAGACTTTGATTCTAAGGACCTGAAGATAATGTTGAGGGCCTAAACTCTGATTCTAAGGCCATGAAGATAAAGTTGAGGGCCTAGACTTTGATTCTAAGAGCCTGAAGATAAAGTTGAGGGCTTAGACTTTGATTCTAAGGACCTGAAGATAATGTTGAAGGCCCAAACATTGATTCTAAGGGCCTGAAGATAAAGGTCATGGCCAAAACTCTGATTCTAAGGACCTGAAGATAAAGTTGAGGGCCTAAACTCTGATTCTAAGGCCATGAAGATAAAGTTGAGGGCCTAGACTTTGATTCTAAGAGCCTGAAGATAAAGTTGAGGGCTTAGACTTTGATTCTAAGGACCTGAAGATAATGTTGAAGGCCCAAACATTGATTCTAAGGGCCTGAAGATAAAGGTCATGGCCAAAACTCTGATTCTAAGGACCTGAAGATAAAGTTGAGGGCCTAAACTTTGATTCTAAGAGCCTGAAGATAAAGTTGAGGGCCTAAACTTTGATTCTAAAAGCCTGAAGATAAAGTTGAGGGCTTAGACTTTGATTCTAAGGACCTGAAGATAATGTTGAAGGCCCAAACATTGATTCTAAGGGCCTGAAGATAAAGGTCATGGCCAAAACTCTGATTCTAAGGACCTGAAGATAAAGTTGAGGGCCTAAACTTTGATTCTAAGAGCCTGAAGATAAAGTTGAGGGCCTAAACTTTTATTCTAAGAACGTGAAGATAAAGTTGAGAGACTAAACTTTGATTCTAAGGACCTGAAGATAAAGTTGAGGGCCTAAACTTTGATTCTAAGGAGTTAAAGATAAAGTTGAGGGCCTAAACTCTAATTCTAAGACCCTGAAGATAAAGTTGAAGGCCCAAACATTGATTCTAAGGGCCTGAAGATAAAGGTCATGGCCAAAACTCTGATTCTAAGGACCTGACGATAAAGTTGAGGGCCTAAACTTTGATTCTAAGGACCTGAAGATAAGGTTGAGGGCCTAAACTTTGATTCTAAGGGCCTGAAGATAAAGTTGAGGGCCTTAACTCCGATTCTAAGGACCTGAAGATAAAGTTGAGGGCCTAAACTCCGATTCTAAGGACCTGAAGATAAAGTTGAGAGACTAAACTTTGATTCTAAGGACCTGAAGATAAAGTTGAGGGCCTAAACTTTGATTCTAGGGACCTGAAGATGAAGTTGAGGGCCTAAATTTTGATTCTAAGGGCCTGAAGATAAAGTTGAGGGCCTAGACTTTGATTCTAAGGGCCTGAAGATAAAGTTGAAGGCCAAAACTTTGATTCTAAGGCCCTGAAGAGAAATTTGAAGGCCCAAACTTTGATTCTAAGGGTCTGAAGTTAAAGTTCAGAGCCACAACTCTGATTCTAAGAACCTGAAGATAAAGTTGAGGGCCTAAACTTTGATTCTAAGAGCTTGAAGATAAAGTTGAGGGCTTAGACTTTGATTCTAAGGACCTGAAGATAATGTTGAGGGCCTAAACTCTGATTCTAAGGCCATGAAGATAAAGTTGAGGGCCTAGACTTTGATTCCAAGGCCCTGAAAATAAAGTTGAAGGCCCAAACATTGACTCTAAGGGCCTGAAGATAAAGGTCATGGCCAAAACTCTGATTCTAAGGACCTGAAGATAAAGTTGAGGGCCTAAACTTTGATTCTAAGAGCCTGAAGATAAAGTTGAGGGCCTAAACTTTTATTCTAAGGACCTGAAGATAAAGTTGAGAGACTAAACTTTGATTCTAAGGACCTGAAGATAAAGTTGAGGGCCTAAACTTTGATTCTAAGGCCCTGAAGATAAAGTTGAACGCCTAAACTTTGATTCTAAAGACCTGAAGATAAAGTTGAGGGCCTAAACTCCGATTCTAAGGACCTGAAGATAAAGTTGAGAGAATAAACTTTGATTCTAAGGCCCTGAAGAGAAATTTGAAGGCCCAAACTTTGATTCTAAGGGTCTGAAGTTAAAGTTCAGAGCAAAACTCTGATTCTAAGAACATGAAGATAAAGTTGAGGGCCTAGGCTTTGATTCTAAGGACCTGAAGATAAAGTTGAGGGCCTAAACTTTGATTCTAAGAGCCTGAAGATAAAGTTGAGGGCCTAAACTTTGATTCTAAGGCCCTGAAGATAAAGATGAGGGCCTAAACTCTGATTCTAAGGCCCTGAAGATAAACTTGAGGGGCTAGACTTTGATTCTAAGGACCTGAAGATAAAGTTGAAGGCCTAAACTTTGATTCTAAGGCCCTGAAGAGAAATTTGAAGGCCCAAATTTTGATTCTAAGGGTCTGAAGTTAAAGTTCAGGGCCAAAACTCTGATTCTAAGGACCTGAAGATAAAGTTGAGGGCCTAGACTTTGATTCTAAGGACCTGAAGATAAAGTTGATGGCCTAAACTCTCATTCTAAGGACCTGAAGTTAAAGTTCAGAGCCAAAACTCTGATTTTAAGGACCTGAAGATAAAGTTGAGGGCCTAGACTTTGATTCTAAGGACCTGAAGATAAAGTTGATGGCCTAAACTTTGATTCTAAGAGCCTGAAGATAAAGTTGAGGGCCTAAACTTTGATTCTAAGAGCCTGAAGATAAAGTTGAGAGACTAAACTTTGATTCTAAGGACCTGAAGATAAAGTTGAGGGCCTAAACTTTGATTCTAAGGCCCTGAAGATAAAGTTGAACGCCTAAACTTTGATTCTAAGGGCCTGAAGATAAAGTTGAGGGCATAAACTCCGATTCTAAGGACCTGAAGATAAAGTTGAGAGACTAAACTTTGATTCTAAGGACCTGAAGATAAAGTTGAGGGCCTAAACTTTGATTCTAGGGACCTGAAGATGAAGTTGAGGGCCTAAAAATTGATTCTAAGGCCCTGAAGATAAAGTTGAGGGCATAAACTTCGATTCTAAGGCCCTTAAGATAAAGATGAGGGCCTAAACTTTGATTCTAAGGCCCTGAAGATAAAGTTGAGGGCATAAACTTCGATTTTAAGGTTCTGAAGCTAAAGATGAGGGCCTAAACTTTGATTCTAAGGTCCTAAAGATAAAGTTAAGGGCTTAAACTTTGATTCTAAGGAGCTAAAGATAAAGTTGAGGGCCTAAACTCTGTTTCTAAGGCCCTGAAGATAAATTTGAGGGCCTAAACTTCGATTCTAAGGCATTGAAGATAAAGTTGAGAGCCCAACGGGTCTCTCCTTTAATAAATTACAGCGAAATTACAGGGGTTAGCCAAAGGGTCTCTCCTGTAATAAATTAGAGCGAAACTACAGGGGCTAGCCAAAGGGTCTCTCCTGTAATAAATTACAGCGAAATTACAGGGGCTAACCAATAGGTCTCTCCTGTAATAAACTACAGCGAAATAACAGGGGGTTAGCCAACGGGTCTCTCCTGTAATAAACTACAGCGAAAGTACAGGGGCTAGCAAAAGGGTCTCTCCTGTAATAAATTACAGCGAAATTACAGGGGCTAGCCAAAGGGTCTCTCCTGTAATAAACTACAGCGAAATTACAGGGGGTTAGCAAACGGGTCTCTCCTGTAATAAACTACAGCGAAATTACAGGAGGCCAGCCAACGCGTCTCTCCTGTAATAAATTACAGCCAAATTAAAGAGGCTAGCCAACGGGTCTCTCCTGTAATAAACTACAGCGAAATTACAGGGGCTAGCCAACGGGTCTCTCCTGTAATAAATTACAGCGAATTTACAGGGGGTTAGTAAACGGGTCTCTCCTGTAATAAATTATCAGCGAAATTACAGAGGGTTAGCAAACGGGTCTCTCCTGTAATAAATTACAGCGAAATTACTGAGGCTAGCCAAAGGGTCTCTCCTGTAATAAATTACAGCGAATTTACAGGGGGCTAGCCAACGGGTCTATTCCTGTAATAAACTACAGCGAAATTACAGGGGGTTAGCCAACGGGTCTCTCCTTTAATAAATTACAGCGAATTTACAGATGCTAGCTAACGGGTAACTCCTGTAATAAATTGCAGCGAATTTACAGGGGGCTAGCCAATGGGTCTCTCCTTTAATAAACTACAGCGAAATTACAAGGGGTTAGTCAACGGGTCTCTCCTGGAATAAATTACAGCCAACTTACAGGGGGCTAGCCAACGGGTCTCTCCTGTAAAAAGTTACAGCGAAATTACAGGGAGCTAGCCAACGGGTCTCTCCTTGAATAAATTACAGCGAAATTACAGGGGCTAGACAACGGGTCTATCCTAATAATAAATTACAGCGAAATTACACGGGGTTAGCCAACGGGTATCTCCTGTAATAAATTACAGCGAAATTACAGGGGGTTAGCCAACGGGTCTCTCCTGTAATAAATTACAGCGAATTTACACGGGCTAGCTAAGGCCTTGAAGATAAAGTTGAGAGCTTAACTCTCATTCTAAGGACCTGAAGATAAAGTTGAGGGCCTAAACTTTGATTCTAAGGCCCTGAAGATAAAGTTGAGGACCTAAACTTTGATTCTAAGGGCCTGAAGGTAAAGTTGAGGTCCTAAACTTTGATTCTAAGGACCTGAAGATAAAGTTGAGGGCCTAAACTTTGATTCTAAGGAGCTAAAGATAAAGTTGAGGGCCTAAACTTTGATTCTAAGGACCTGAAGTTAAGGTTGAAGGCCCAAACATTGATTCTAAGGGCCTGAAGATAAAGGTCATAACCAAAACTCTGATTCTAAGGACCTGAAGATAAAGTTGAGGGCCTAAACTTTGATTCTAAGGACCTGAAGATAAGGTTGAGGGCCTAAACTTTGATTCAAAGAGCCTGAAGATAAAGTTGAGGGCCTTAACTCCGATTCTAAGGACCTGAAGATAAAGTTGAGAGACTAAACTCTGATTCTAAGGAACTGAAGATAAAGTTGAGGGCCTAAACTCCGATTCTAAGGACCTGAAGATAAAGTTGAGAGACTAAACTTTGATTCTAAGGACCTGAAGATAAAGTTGAGGGCCTAAACTTTGATTCTAGGGACCTGAAGATGAAGTTGAGGGCCTAAATTTTGATTCTAAGAGCCTGAAGATAAAGTTGAGGGCTTAGACTTTGATTCTAAGGACCTGAAGATAAAGTTGATGGCCTAAACTTTGATTCTAAGAGCCTGAAGATAAAGTTGAGGGCCTAGACTTTGATTCTAAAGACCTGAAGATAATGTTGAGGCCTAAACTCTGATTCTAAGGCCATGAAGATAAAGTTGAGGGCCTAGACTTTGATTCTAAGGCCCTGAAAATAAAGTTGAAGGCCCAAACATTGATTCTAAGGGCCTGAAGATAAAGGTCATGGCCAAAACTCTGATTCTAAGGACCTGAAGATAAAGTTGAGGGCCTAAACTTTGATTCTAAGGCCCTGAAGATAAAGTTGAACGCCTAAACTTTGATTCTAAAGACCTGAAGATAAAGTTGAGGGCCTAAACTCCGATTCTAAGGACCTGAAGATAAAGTTGAGAGACTAAACTTTGATTCTAAGGCCCTGAAGAGAAATTTGAAGGCCCAAACTTTGATTCTAAGGGTCTGAAGTTAAAGTTCAGAGCCAAAACTCTGATTCTAAGAACATGAAGATAAAGTTGAGGGCCTAGACTTTGATTCTAAGGACCTGAAGATAAAGTTGAGGGCCTAAACTTTGATTCTAAGGGCCTGAAGATAAAGTTGAGGGCCTAAACTTTGATTCTAAGGCCCTGAAGATAAAGTAGAGGGCATAAACTTTTATTCTAAGAGCCTGAAGATAAAGTTGAGGGCATAAATTTCGATTCTAAGGCCCTTAAGATAAAGATGAGGGCCTAAACTTTGATTCTAAGGCCCTGAAGATAAAGTTGAGGGCATAAACTTCGATTTTAAGGTTCTGAAGCTAAAGATGAGGGCCTAAACTTTGATTCTAAGGTCCTTAAGATAAAGTTAAGGGCTTGAACTTTGATTCTAAGGAGCTAAAGATAAAGTTGAGGGCCTAAAGTTCGATTCTAAGGCATTGAAGATAAAGTTGAGGGCCCAACGGGTCTCTCCTGTAATAAATTACAGCGAAATTACAGGGGTTAGCCAAAGGGTCTCTCCTGTAATAAATTAGAGCGAAACTACAGAGGCTAGCCAAAGGGTCTCTCCTGTAATAAACTACAGCGAAATTACAGGGGGTTAGCCAACGGGTCTCTCCTGTAATAAATTACAGCCAAATTAAAGAGGCTAGCCAACGGGTCTCTCCTGTAATAAACTACAGCGAAATTACAGGGGCTAGCCAACGGGTCTCTCCTGTAATAAATTACAGCGAATTTACAGGGGGCTAGCCAACGGGTCTCTCCTGTAATAAATTACAGCCAAATTAAAGAGGCTAGCAAACGGGTCTCTCCTGTAATAAATTACAGCCAACTTACAGGGGGCTAGCCAACGGGTCTCTCCTGTAAAAAGTTACAGCCAAATTACAGGGGGCTAGCCAACGGGTCTCTCCTGGAATAAATTACAGCAAAATTACAGGGGCTAGACAACGGGTCTATCCTAATAATAAAGTAGAGCGAAATTACACGGGGTTAGCCAACGTGTATCTCCTGAAATAAATTACAGCGAAATTACAGGGGGTTAGCCAACGGGTTTCACCTGTAATAAATTACAGCGAACTTACACGGGCTAGCTAAGGCCCTGAAGATAAAGTTGAGAGCCTAAAATTTCATTCTAAGGGCCTGAAGATAAAGTTGAGGACCTAAACTTTGATTCTAAGGGCCTGAAGATAAAGTTGAGGTCCTAAACTTTGATTCTAAGGACCTGAAGATAAAGTTGAGGGCCTAAACTTTGATTCTAAGGAGCTAAAGATAAAGTTGAGGGCCTAAACTCTAATTCTAAGACCCTGAAGATAAAGTTGAAGGCATAAACATTGATTCTAAGGGCCTGAAGATAAAGGTCATGGCAAAAACTCTGATTCTAAGGACCTGAAGATAAAGTTGAGGGCCTAAACTTTGATTCTAAGAGCCTGAAGATAAAGTTGAGGGCCTAAACTTTGATTCTAAGGACCTGAAGATAAAGTTGAGAGACTAAACTTTGATTCTAAGGACCTGAAGATAAAGTTGAGAGCCTAAACTTTGATTCTAAGGCCCTGAAGATAAAGTTGAACGCCTAAACTTTGATTCTAAGGGCCTGAAGATAAAGTTGAGGGCCTAAACTTTGATTCTAAGAACCTGAAGATAAAGTTGAGGGCCTAAACTTTGATTCTAGGGACCTGAAGATAAAGTTGAAGGCCTAAACTTTGATTCTAAGGCCCTGAAGAGAAATTTGAAGGCCCAAACTTTGATTCTAAGGGTCTGAAGTTAAAGTTCAGGGCTAAAACTCTGATTCTAAGGACCTGAAGATAAAGTTGAGAGACTAAACTTTGATTCTAAGGACCTGAAGATAAAGTTGAAGGCCTAAACTTTGATTCTAAGGCCCTGAAGATAAAGTTGAACGCCTAAACTATGATTCTAAGGGCCTGAAGATAAAGTTGAGGGCCTAAACTTTGATTCTAAGGCCCTGAAGATAAAGTTGAGGGCATAAACTTCGATTCTAAGGCCCTGAAGATAAAGATGATGGCCTAAACTTTGATTCTAAGGCCCTGAAGATAAAGTTGAGGGCATAAACTTCGATTTTAAGGTTCTGAAGCTAAAGATGAGGGCCTAAACTTTGATTCTAAGGTCCCAAAGATAAAGTTAAGGGCTTAAACTTTGATTCTAAGGAGCTAAAGATAAAGTTGAGGGCCTAAACTCTGTTTCTAAGGCCCTGAAGATAAAGTTGAGGGCCTAAACTTCGATTCTAAGGCATTGAAGATAAAGTTAAGAGCCCAACGGGTCTCTCCTTTAATAAATTACAGCGAAATTAAAGGGGTTAGCCAAAGGGTCTCTCCTGTAATAAATTAGAGCGAAACTACAGGGGCTAGCCAAAGGGTCTCTCCTGTAATAAATTACAGCGAAATTACAGGGGCTAGCCAATAGGTCTCTCCTGTAATAAACTACAGCGAAATAACAGGGGGTTAGCCAACGGGTCTCTCCTGTAATAAACTACAGCGAAAGTACAGGGGCTAGCCAAAGGGTCTCTCCTGTAATAAATTATCAGCGAAATTACAGAGGGTTAGCAAACGGGTCTCTCCTGTAATAAATTACAGCGAAATTACTGGGGCTAGCCAAAGGGTCTCTCCTGTAATAAATTACAGCGAATTTACAGGGGGTTAGTAAACGGGTATCTCCTGTAATAAATTACAGCGAATTTACAGGGGGTTAGCCAACGGGTCTCTGCTGTAATAAATTACAGCAAAATTACAGGAGGTTAGCCAACGGGTCTCTCCTGTAATAAATTACAGCGAAATTACAGGGGGTTAGCAAACAAGTCTCTCCTGTAATAAATTATCAGCGAAATTACAGAGGGTTAGCAAACGGGTCTCTCCTGTAATAAACTACAGCGAAATTACAGGGGGTTAGCCAACGGGTCTCTCCTGTAATAAATTACCGCGAAATTACAGAGGCTAGCTAACGGGTATCTCCTGTAATAAATTACAGCGAATTTATAGGGGCTAGCCAATGGGTCTCTCCTGTAATAAACTACAGCGAAATTACAGGGCTAGTCAACGGGTCTCTCCTGTAATAAATTACAGCCAACTTACAGGAGGCTAGCCAACGGGTCTCTAATGGAATAAATTACAGCGAAACTACAGGGGCTAGACAACGGGTCTATCCTAATAATAAAATACAGCGAAATTACACGGGGTTAGCCAACGGGTATCTCCTGTAATAAATTAGAGCGAAATTACAGGGGATTAGCCAACGGGTCTCACCTGTAATAATTTACAGCTGACTTACACGGGCTAGCTAAGGCCCTGAAGATAAAGTTGAGAGCCTAAAATTTCATTCTACGGACCTGAAGATAAAGTTCAGGACCTAAACTTTGATTCTAAGGGCCTGAAGATAAAGTTGAGGTCCTAAACTTTGATTCTAAGGACCTGAAGATAAAGTTGAGGGCCTAAACTTTGATTCTAAGGAGCTAAAGATAAAGTTGAGGGCCTAAACTCTAATTCTAAGACCCTGAAGATAAAGTTGAGGGCCTAGACTTTGATTCTAAGGACCTGGAGATAAAGTTGAAGGCCTAAACTCTGATTCTAAGGCCCTGTAGAGAAATTTGAAGGCCCAAACTTTGATTCTAAGGGTCTGAAGTTAAAGTTCAGAGCCAAAACTCTGATTCTAAGGACCTGAAGATAAAGTTGAGGGCCAAAACTCTGATTCTAAGGACCTGAAGATAAAGTTGAGGGCGTAGACTTTGATTCTAAGGACCTGAAGATAAAGTTGATGGCCTAAACTTTGATTCTAAGAGCCTGAAGATAAAGTTGAGGGCCTAAACTCTGATTCTAAGGACCTGAAGATAAAGTTGAGAGACTAAACTTTGATTCTAAGGACCTGAAGATAAAGTTGAGGACCTAAACATTGATTCTAAGGCCCTGAAGATAAAGTTGAACGCCTAAAGTTTGATTCTAAGGCCCTGAAGAGAAATTTGAAGGCCCAAACTTTGATTCTAAGGGTCTGAAGTTAAAGTTCAGAGCCAAAACTCTGATTCTAAGGACCTGAAGATAAAGTTGAGGGCCAAAACTCTGATTCTAAGGACCTGAAGATAAAGTTGAGGGCGTAGACTTTGATTCTAAGGACCTGAAGATAAAGTTGATGGCCTAAACTTTGATTCTAAGAGCCTGAAGATAAAGTTGAGGGCCTAAACTCTGATTCTAAGGACCTGAAGATAAAGTTGAGAGACTAAACTTTGATTCTAAGGACCTGAAGATAAAGTTGAGGACCTAAACATTGATTATAAGGCCCTGAAGATAAAGTTGAACGCCTAAAGTTTGATTCTAAGGGCCTGAAGATAAAGTTGAGGGCCTAAACTCCGATTCTAAGGACCTGAAGATAAAGTTGAGAGACTAAACTTTGATTCTAAGGACCTGAAGATAAAGTTGAGAGCCTAAGCTTTGATTCTAGGGACCTGAAGATGAAGTTGAGGGCCTAAATTTTGATTCTAAGGACCTGAAGATAAAGTTCAGGGACAAAACTCTGATTCTAAGGACCTGACGATAAAGTTGAGGGCCTAGACTTTGATTCTAAGGACCTGAAGATAAAGTTGATGGCCTAAACTTTGATTCTAAGAGCCTGAAGATAAAGTTGAGGGCCTAAACTCTAATTCTAAGGCCCTGAAGATAAAGTTGAGAGCCTAGACTTTGATTCTAAGGCCCTGAAGATAAAGTTGAAGACAAAAACTTTGATTCTAAGGCCCTGAAGATAAAGTTGAGGGCCTAAACTCTGGATCTAAAGCCCTGAAGAGAAATTTGAAGGCCCAAACTTTGATTCTAAGGGTCTGAAGTTAAAGTTCAGGGCCAAAACTCTGATTCTAAGAACCTGAAGATAAAGTTGAAGGTCTAAACTTTGATTCTAACGGTCTGAAGTTAAAGTTCAGGGTCAAAACTCTGATTCTAAAGACCTGAAGATAAAGTTGAGGGCCTAAACTCTGATTCTAAGGACCTGAAGATAAAGTTCAGGGCCTAAACTTTGATTCTAAGGATTTGAAGATAAAGTTGAGGGCCTAAACTTTTATTCTAAGGACCTGAAGATAAAGTTGAGAGACTAAACTTTGATTCTAAGGACCTGAAGATAAAGTTGAAGGCCAAAACTTTGATTCTAAGGCCCTGAAGAGAAATTTAAAGGCCCAAACTTTGATTCTAAGAGTCTGAAGTTAAAGTTCAGAGCCAAAACTCTGATTTTAAGGACCTGAAGATAAAGTTGAGGGCCTAGACTTTGATTCTAAGGACCTGAAGATAAAGTTGATGGCCTAAACTTTGATTCTAAGGCCCTGAAGATAAAGTTGAAGGCCCAAACTTTGATTCTAAGGGTCTGAAGATAAAGTTGAGGGCCCAACGGGTCTCTCCTGTAATAAACTATAGCGAAATTACAGGGGCTAGCCAACGGGTCTCTCCTGTAATAAATTACAGCGAATTCACAGGGGGTTAGTAAACGGGTATCTCCTGTAATAAATTACAGCGAATTTACAGGGGGTTAGCCAACGGGTCTCTCCTGTAATAAATTACAGCAAAATTACAGGAGGTTAGCCAACGGGTCTCTCCTGTAATAAATTACAGCGAAATTACAGGGGGTTAGCAAACAAGTCTCTCCTGTAATAAATTACAGCAAAATTACAGGGGGTTAGCAAACAAGTCTCTCCTGTAATAAATTATCAGCGAAATTACAGAGGGTTAGCAAACGGGTCTCTCCTGTAATAAACTACAGCGAAATTACAGGGGGTTAGCCAACGGGTCTCTCCTGTAATAAATTACCGCGAAATTACAGAGGCTAGCTAACGGGTATCTCCTGTAATAAATTACAGCGAATTTATAGGGGCTAGCCAATGGGTCTCTCCTGTAATAAACTACAGCGAAATTACAGGGCTAGTCAACGGGTCTCTCCTGTAATAAATTACAGCCAACTTACAGGAGGCTAGCCAACGGGTCTCTCCTGTAAAAAGTTACAGCCAAATTACAGGGGGCTAGCCAACGGGTCTCTAATGGAATAAATTACAGCGAAACTACAGGGGCTAGACAACGGGTCTATCCTAAAAATAAAATACAGCGAAATTACACGGGGTTAGCCAACGGGTATCTCCTGTAATAAATTAGAGCGAAATTACAGGGGGTTAGCCAACGGGTCTCACCTGTAATAATTTACAGCTGACTTACACGGGCTAGCTAAGGCCCTGAAGATAAAGTTGAGAGCCTAAAATTTCATTCTACGGACCTGAAGATAAAGTTCAGGACCTAAACTTTGATTCTAAGGGCCTGAAGATAAAGTTGAGGTCCTAAACTTTGATTCTAAGGACCTGAAGATAAAGTTGAGGGCCTAAACTTTGATTCTAAGGAGCTAAAGATAAAGTTGAGGGCCTAAACTCTAATTCTAAGACCCTGAAGATAAAGTTGAGGGCCTAGACTTTGATTCTAAGGACCTGGAGATAAAGTTGAAGGCCTAAACTCTGATTCTAAGGCCCTGAAGAGAAATTTGAAGGCCCAAACTTTGATTCTAAGGGTCTGAAGTTAAAGTTCAGAGCCAAAACTCTGATTCTAAGGACCTGAAGATAAAGTTGAGGGCCAAAACTCTGATTCTAAGGACCTGAAGATAAAGTTGAGGGCGTAGACTTTGATTCTAAGGACCTGAAGATAAAGTTGATGGCCTAAACTTTGATTCTAAGAGCCTGAAGATAAAGTTGAGGGCCTAAACTCTGATTCTAAGGACCTGAAGATAAAGTTGAGAGACTAAACTTTGATTCTAAGGACCTGAAGATAAAGTTGAGGACCTAAACATTGATTCTAAGGCCCTGAAGATAAAGTTGAACGCCTAAAGTTTGATTCTAAGGGCCTGAAGATAAAGTTGAGGGCCTAAACTCCGATTCTAAGGACCTGAAGATAAAGTTGAGGGCCTAAACTCTGATTCTAAGGACCTGAAGATAAAGTTGAGGGCCTAAACTTTCATTCTAAGGCCCTGAAGATAAAGTTGAAGGCCTAAACTTTGATTCTAAGGCCCTGAAGAGAAATTTGAAGGCCCAAACTTTGATTCTAAGGGTCTGAAGTTAAAGTTCAGGGCCAAAACTCTGATTCTAAGGACCTGAAGATAAAGTTGAGGGCCTAAACTCTGATTCTAAGGACCTGAAGATAAAGTTCAGGGCCTAAACTTTGATTCTAAGGATTTGAAGATAAAGTTGAGGGCCTAAACTTTTATTCTAAGGACCTGAAGATAAAGTTGAGAGACTAAACTTTGATTCTAAGGACCTGAAGATAAAGTTGAAGGCCAAAACTTTGATTCTAAGGCCCTGAAGAGAAATTTAAAGGCACAAACTTTGATTCTAAGAGTCTGAAGTTAAAGTTCAGAGCCAAAACTCTGATTTTAAGGACCTGAAGATAAAGTTGAGGGCCTAGACTTTGATTCTAAGGACCTGAAGATAAAGTTGATGGCCTAAACTTTGATTCTAAGAGCCTGAAGATAAAGTTGAGGGCCTAAACTTTTATTCTAAGAGCCTGAAGATAAAGTTGAGAGACTAAACTTTGATTCTAAGGACCTGAAGATAAAGTTGAGGGCCTAAACTTTGATTCTAAGGCCCTGAAGATAAAGTTGAAGGCCCAAACTTTGATTCTAAGGGTCTGAAGATAAAGTTGAGGGCCCAACGGGTCTCTCCTGTAATAAACTATAGCGAAATTACAGGGGCTAGCCAACGGGTCTCTCCTGTAATAAATTACAGCGAATTTACAGGGGGTTAGTAAACGGGTCTCTCCTGTAATAAATTATCAGCGAAATTACAGAGGGTTAGCAAACGGGTCTCTCCTGTAATAAATTACAGCGAAATTACTGGGGCTAGCCAAAGGGTCTCTCCTGTAATAAATTACAGCGAATTTACAGGGGGCTAGCCAACGGGTCTCTCCTGTAATAAACTACAGCGAAATTACAGGGGGTTAGCCAACGGGTCTCTCCTGTAATAAATTACAGCGAAATTTCAGATGCTAGCTAACGGGTAACTCCTGTAATAAATTGCAGCGAATTTACAGGGGGCTAGACAATGGGTCACTCCTTTAATAAACTACAGCGAAATTACAGGGGGTTAGTCAACGGGTCTCTCCTGGAATAAATTACAGCCAACTTACAGGGGGCTAGCCAAAGGGTCTCTCCTGTAAAAAGTTACAGCGAAATTACAGGGGGCTAGCCAACGGGTCTCTCCTTGAATAAATTACAGCGAAATTACAGGGGCTAGACAACGGGTCTATCCTAATAATAAATTACAGCGAAATTACACGGGGTTAGCCAACGGGTATCTCCTTTAATAAATTACAGCGAAATTACAGGGGGTTAGCCAACGGGTCTCTCCTGTAATAAATTACAGCGAACTTACACGGGCTAGCTAAGGCCCTGAAGATAAAGTTGAGAGCTTAACTCTCATTCTAAGGACCTGAAGATAAAGTTGAGGGCCTAAACTTTGATTCTAAGGCCCTGAAGATAAAGTTGAGGACCTAAACTTTGATTCTAAGGGCCTGAAGGTAAAGTTGAGGTCCTAAACTTTGATTCTAAGGACCTGAAGATAAAGTTGAGGGCCTAAACTTTGATTCTAAGGAGCTAAAGATAAAGTTGAGGGCTTAAACTCTAATTCTAAGACACTGAAGATAAAGTTGAAGGCCCAAACATTGATTCTAAGGGCCTGAAGATAAAGGTCATGGCCAAAACTCTGATTCTAAGGACCTGAAGATAAAGTTGAGGGCCTAAACTTTGATTCTAAGGACCTGAAGATAAGGTTGAGGGACTAAACTTTGATTCTAAGGGCCTGAAGATAAAGTTGAGGGCCTTAACTCCGATTCTAAGGACCTGAAGATAAAGTTGAGGGCCTAGACTTTGATTCTAAGGGCCTGAAGATAAAGTTCAGGGCCTAAACTCTGATTCTAAGGCCCTGAAGATAAACTTGAGGGCCTAGACTTTGATTCTAAGGCCTTGAAGATAAAGTTGAAGGCCAAAACTTTGATTCTAAGGCCCTGAAGATAAAGTTCAGGGCCTAAACTCCGATTCTAAGGACCTGAAGATAATGTTGAGAGACTAAACTTTGATTCTAAGGACCTGAAGATAAAGTTGAGGGCCTAAACTTTGATTCTAGGGACCTGAAGATGAAGTTGAGGGCCTAAATTTTGATTCTAAGGGCCTGAAGATAAAGTTGAGGGCCTAGACTTTGATTCTAAGGACCTGAAGATAAAGTTGAGGGCCTAAACTCTGATTCTAAGGCCCTGAAGATAAACTTGAGGGCCTAGACTTTGATTCTAAGGCCCTGAAGAGAAATTTGAAGGCCAAAAATTTGATTCTAAGGGTCTGAAGTTAAAGTTCAGAGCCACAACTCTGATTCTAAGGACCTGAAGATAAAGTTGAGGGCCTAGACTTTGATTCTAAGAGCCTGAAGATAAAGTTGAGGGCCTAGACTTTGATTCTAAAGACCTGAAGATAATGTTGAGGGCCTAAACTCTGATTCTAAGGCCCTGAAGATAAACTTGAGGGCCTAGACTTTGATTCTAAGGCCCTGAAGATAAAGTTGAAGGCCAAAACTTTGATTCTAAGGCCCTGAAGAGAAATTTGAAGGCCAAAACTTTGATTCTAAGGGTCTGAAGTTAAAGTTCAGAGCCACAACTCTGATTCTAAGGACCTGAAGATAAAGTTGATGGCCTAAACTTTGATTCTAAGAGCCTGAAGATAAAGTTGAGGGCCTAGACTTTGATTCTAAAGACCTGAAGATAATGTTGAGGGCCTAAACTCTGATTCTAAGGCCATGAAGATAAACTTGAGGGCCTAGACTTTGATTCTAAGGCCCTGAAAATAAAGTTGAAGGCCCAAACATTGATTCTAAGGGCCTGAAGATAAAGGTCATGGCCAAAACTCTGATTCTAAGGACCTGAAGATAAAGTTGAGGGCCTAAACTTTGATTCTAAGAGCCTGAAGATAAAGTTGAGGGCCTAAACTTTTATTCTAAGGACCTGAAGATAAAGTTGAGAGACTAAACTTTGATTCTAAGGACCTGAAGATAAAGTTGAGGGCCCAAACTTTGATTCTAAGGGTCTGAAGTTAAAGTTCAGAGCCAAAACTCTGATTCTAAGAACATGAAGATAAAGTTGAGGGCCTAGACTTTGATTCTAAGGACCTGAAGATAAAGTTGAGGGCCTAAACTTTGATTCTAAGAGCCTGAAGATAAAGTTGAGGGCCTAAACTTTTATTCTAAGGGCCTGAAGATAAAGTTGAGAGACTAAACTTTGATTCTAAGGACCTGAAGATAAAGTTGAGGGCCTAAACTTTGATTCTAAGGCCCTGAAGATAAAGTTGAGGGCCTAAACTTTTATTCTAAGAGCCTGAAGATAAAGTTGAGGGCCTAGACTTTGATTCTAAGGACCTGAAGATAAAGTTGAGGGCCTAAACTCTGATTCTAAGGCCCTGAAGATAAAGTTGAGGGCCTAAACTCTAATTCTAAGAATCTGAAGATAAAGTTGAAGGCCCAAACATTGATTCTAAGGGCCTGAAGATAAAGGTCATGGCCAAAACTCTGATTCTAAGGCCCAGAAAAGAAATTTGAAGGCCCAAACTTTGATTCTAAGAATCTGAAGTTAAAGTTCAGAGCCGAAACTCTGATTTTAAGGACCTGAAGATAAAGTTGAGGGCCTAGACTTTGATTCTAAGGACCTGAAGATAAAGTTGATGGCCTAAACTTTGATTCTAAGAGCCTGAAGATAAAGTTGAGGGCCTAAACTTTTATTCTAAGAGCCTGAAGATAAAGTTGAGAGACTAAACTTTGATTCTAAGAACCTGAAGATAAAGTTGAGGGCCTAAACTTTGATTCTAAGGCTCTGAAGATAAAGTTGAACGCCTAAACTTTGATTCTAAGGGCCTGAAGATAAAGTTGAGGGCCTAAACTCCGATTCTAAGGACCTGAAGATAAAGTTAAGAGACTAAACTTTGATTCTAAGGCCCTGAAGATAAAGTTGAACGCCGAAACTTTGATTCTAAGTACCTGAAGATAAAGTTGAGGGCCTAAACTTTGATTCTAGGGACCTGAAGATGAAGTTGAGGGCCTAAAAATTGATTCTAAGGCCCTGAAGATAAAGTTGAGGGCATAAACTTCGATTCTAAGGCCCTTAAGATAAAGATGAGGGCCTAAACTTTGATTCTAAGGCCCTGAAGATAAAGTTGAGGGCATAAACTTCGATTTTAAGGTTCTGAAGCTAAAGATGAGGGCCTAAACTTTGATTCTAAGGTCCTAAAGATAAAGTTAAGGGCTTAAACTTTGATTCTAAGGAGCTAAAGATAAAGTTGAGGGCCTAAACTCTGTTTCTAAGGCCCTGAAGATAAAGTTGAGCGCCTAAACTTCGATTCTAAGGCATTGAAGATAAAGTTGAGAGCCCAACGGGTCTCTCTTTTAATAAATTACAGCGAAATTACAGGGGTTAGCCAAAGGGTCTCTCCTGTAATAAATTAGAGCAAAACTACAGGGGCTAGCCAAAGGGTCTCTCCTGTAATAAATTACAGCGAAATTACAGGAGCTAGCCAATAGGTCTCTCCTGTAATAAACTACAGCGAAAGTACAGGGGGTTAGCCAACGGGTCTCTCCTGTAATAAACTACAGCGAAAGTACAGGGGCTAGCCAAAGGGTCTCTCCTGTAATAAATTACAGCGAAATTACAGGGGCTAGCCAAAGGGTCTCTCCTGTAATAAACTACAGCGAAATTACAGGGGGTTAGCAAACGGGTCTCTCCTGTAATAAACTACAGCGAAATTACAGGAGGCTAGCCAACGGGTCTCTCCTTTAATAAACTACAGCGAAATTACAGGGGCTAGCCAACGGGTCTCTCCTGTAATAAATTACAGCGAATTTACAGGGGGTTAGTAAACGGGTCTCTACTGTAATAAATTATCAGCGAAATTACAGAGGGTTAGCAAACGGGTCTCTCCTGTAATAAATTACAGCGAAATTACTGGGGCTAGCCAAAGGGTCTCTCCTGTAATAAATTACAGCGAATTTACAGGGGGCTAGCCAACGGGTCTCTCCTGTAATAAACTACAGCGAAATTACAGGGGGTTAGCCAACGGGTCTCTCCAGTAATAAATTACAGCGAAATTACAGATGCTAGCTAACGGGTAACTCCTGTAATAAATTGCAGCGAATTTACAGGGGGCTAGCCAATGGGTCTCTCCTTTAATAAACTACAGCGAAATTACAGGAGGTTAGTCAACGGGTCTCTCCTGGAATAAATTACAGCCAACTTACAGGGGGCTAGCCAACGGGTCTCTCCTGTAAAAAGTTACAGCGAAATTACAGGGGGCTAGCCAACGGGTCTCTCCTTGAATAAATTACAGCGAAATTACAGGGGCTAGACAACGGGTCTATCCTAATAATAAATTACAGCGAAATTACACGGGGTTAGCCAACGGGTATCTCCTGTAATAAATTACAGCGAAATTACACGGGCTAGCTAAGGCCCTGAAGATAAAGTTGAGAGCTTAACTCTCATTCTAAGGATTTGAAGATAAAGTTGAGGGCCTAAATTTTGATTCTAAGGGCCTGAAGATAAAGTTGAGGGCCTAGACTTTGATTCTAAGGACCTGAAGATAAAGTTGATGGCCTAGACTTTGATTCTAAGAGCCTGAAGATAAAGTTGAGGGCCTAGACTTTGATTCTAAGGACCTGAAGATAATGTTGAGGGCCTAAACTCTGATTCTAAGGCCATGAAGATAAAGTTGAGAGCCTAGACTTTGATTCTAAGGCCCTGAAAATAAAGTTGAAGGCCCAAACATTGATTCTAAGGGCCTGAAGATAAAGGTCATGGCCAAAACTCTGATTCTAAGGACCTGAAGATAAAGTTGAGGGCCTAAACTTTGATTCTAAGAGCCTGAAGATAAAGTTGAGGGCCTAAACTTTTATTCTAAGGACCTGAAGATAAAGTTGAGAGATTAAACTTTGATTCTAAGGACCTGAAGATAAAGTTGAGGGCCTAAACTTTGAATCAAAGGCCCTGAAGATAAAGTTGAACGCCTAAACTTTGATTCTAAAGACCTGAAGATAAAGTTGAGGGCCTAAACTCCGATTCTAAAGACCTGAAGATAAAGTTGAGAGACTAAACTTTGATTCTAAGGCCCTGAAGAGAAATTTGAAGGCCAAAACTTTGATTCTAAGGGTCTGAAGTTAAAGTTCAGAGCCAAAACTCTGATTCTAAGAACATGAAGATAAAGTTGAGGGCCTAGACTTTGATTCTAAGGACCTGAAGATAAAGTTGAGGGCCTAAACTTTGATTCTAAGAGCCTGAAGATAAAGTTGAGGGCCTAAACTTTTATTCTAAGGGCCTGAAGATAAAGTTGAGAGACTAAACTTTGATTCTAAGGACCTGAAGATAAAGTTGAGGGCCTAAACTTTTATTCTAAGAGCCTGAAGATAAAGTTGAGGGCCTAGACTTTGATTCTAAGGACTTGAAGATAAAGTTGAGGACCTCAACTCTGATTCTAAGGCCCTGAAGATAAAGTTGAGGGCCTAAACTCTAATTCTAAGACTCTGAAGATAAAGTTGAAGGCCCAAACATTGATTCTAAGGGCCTGAAGATAAAGGTCATGGCCAAAACTCTGATTCTAAGGCCCTGAAGAGAAATTTGAAGGCACAAACTTTGATTCTAAGGGTCTGAAGTTAAAGTTCAGAGCCAAAACTCTGATTTTAAGGACCTGAAGATAAAGTTGAGGGCCTAGACTTTGATTCTAAGGACCTGAAGATAAAGTTGATGGCCTAAACTTTGATTCTAAGAGCCTGAAGATAAAGTTGAGAGACTAAACTTTGATTCTAAGGAACTGAAGATAAAGTTGAGGGCCTAAACTTTGATTCTAAGGCCCTGAAGATAAAGTTGAACGCCTAAACTTTGATTCTAAGGGCCTGAAGATAAAGTTGAGGGCCTAAACTCCGATTCTAAGGACCTGAAGATAAAGTTGAGAGACTAAACTTTGATTCTAAGGACCTGAAGATAAAATTTGAGGGCCTAAACTTTGATTCGAGAGACATGAAGATGAAGTTGAGGGCCTAAAAATTGATTCTAAGGCCCTGAAGATAAAGTTGAGGGCATAAACTTCGATTCTAAGGCCCTTAAAATAAAGATGAGGGCCTAAACTTTGATTCTAAGGCCCTGAAGATAAAGTTGAACGCCTAAACTATGATTCTAAGGGCCTGAAGATAAAGTTGAGGGCTTAAACTCTGATTCTAAGGCCCTGAAGATAAAGTTGAGGGCATAAACTTCGATTCTAAGGCCCTGAAGATAAAGATGAGGGCCTAAACTTTGATTCTAAGGCCCTGAAGATAAAGTTGAGGGCATAAACTTCGATTTTAAGGTTCTGAAGCTAAAGATGAGGGCCTAAACTTTGATTCTAAGGTCCTAAAGATAAAGTTAAGGGCTTAAACTTTGATTCTAAGGAGCTAAAGATAAAGTTGAGGGCCTAAACTTCGATTCTAAGGCATTGAAGATAAAGTTAAGAGCCCAACGGGTCTCTCCTTTAATAAATTACAGCGAAATTAAAGGGGTGAGCCAAAGGGTCTCTCCTGTAATAAATTAGAGCGAAACTACAGGGGCTAGCCAAAGGGTCTCTCCTGTAATAAATTACAGCGAAATTACAGGGGCTAGCCAATAGGTCTCTCCTGTAATAAACTACAGCGAAATAACAGGGGGTTAGCCAACGGGTCTCTCCTGTAATAAACTACAGCGAAAGTACAGGGGCTAGCCAAAGGGTCTCTCCTGTAATAAATTATCAGCGAAATTACAGAGGGTTAGCAAACGGGTCTCTCCTGTAATAAATTACAGCGAAATTACTGGGGCTAGCCAAAGGGTCTCTCCTGTAATAAATTACAGCGAATTGACAGGGGGTTAGTAAACGGGTATCTCCTGTAATAAATTACAGCGAAATTACAGGAGGTTAGCCAACGGGTCTCTCTTGTAATAAATTAAAGCGAAATTACAGGGGGTTAGCAAACAAGTCTCTCCTGTAATAAATTACAGCAAAATTACAGGGGGTTAGCAAACAAGTCTCTCCTGTAATAAATTACAGCGAATTTACAGGGGGTTAGCCAACGGGTCTCTCCTGTAATAAATTACAGCGAAATTACAGGAGGTTAGCCAACGGGTCTCTCTTGTAATAAATTAAAGCGAAATTACAGGGGGTTAGCAAACAAGTCTCTCCTGTAATAAATTACAGCAAAATTACAGGGGGTTAGCAAACAAGTCTCTCCTGTAATAAATTACAGCGAAATTACAGGGAGCTAGCCAACGGGTCTTTCCTGTAATAAAGTACAGCGAAATTACAGGGGCTAGCAAAAGGGTCTCTTCTGTAATAAATTACAGCGAACTTACAGGGGCTAGCCAACGGGTCTCTCCTACAATAAATTACAGCGAAGTTACAGGGGGCTAGCCAACGGGTCTCTCATGTAATAAATTACAGCGAATTTACAGGGGCTAGTCAACGGGTCTTTTCTGTAATAAATTACAGCGAAATTACAGGGGGTTAGCAAAAGGGTATCTCCTGTAATAAATTACAGCGAATTTACAGGGGGCTAGCCAACGGGTCTCTCCTGTAATAAACTACAGCGAAATTACAGGGGGTCAGCCAACGGGTCTCTCCTGTAATAAATTACAGCGAAATTACAGAGGCTAGGTAACGGGTATCTCCTGTAATAAATTACAGCGAATTTATAGGGGCTAGCCAATGGGTCTCTCCTGTAATAAACTACAGCGAAATTACAGGGCTAGTCAACGGGTCTCTCCTGTAATAAATTACAGCCAACTTACAGGGGGCTAGCCAACGGGTCTCTCCTGGAATAAATTACAGCCAAATTACAGGGGCTAGACAACGGGTCTATCCTAATAATAAAGTAGAGCGAAATTACACGGGGTTAGCCAACGGGTTTCACCTGTAATAAATTACAGCGAACTTACACGGGCTAGCTAAGGCCCTGAAGATAAAGTTGAGAGCCTAAAATTTCATTCTAAGGGCCTGAAGATAAAGTTGAGGACCTAAACTTTGATTCTAAGGGCCTGAAGATAAAGTTGAGGTCCTAAACTTTGATTCTAAGGACCTGAAGATAAAGTTGAGGGCCTAAACTTTGATTCTAAGGAGCTAAAGATAAAGTTGAGGGCCTAAACTCTAATTCTAAGACCCTGAAGATAAAGTTGAAGGCATAAACATTGATTCTAAGGGCCTGAAGATAAAGGTCATGGCCAAAATTCTGATTCTAAGGACCTGAAAATAAAGTTGAGGGCCTAAACTTTGATTCTAAGAGCCTGAAGATAAAGTTGAGGGCCTAAACTTTGATTCTAAGGACCTGAAGATAAAGTTGAGAGACTAAACTTTGATTCTAAGGACCTGAAGATAAAGTTGAGAGACTAAACTTTGATTCTAAGGCCCTGAAGATAAAGTTGAACGCCTAAACTTTGATTCTAAGGGCCTGAAGATAAAATTGAGGGCCTAAACTTTGATTCTAAGAACCTGAAGATAAAGTTGAGGGCCTAAACTTTGATTCTAGGGACCTGAAGATAAGGTTGAAGGCCTAAACTTTGATTCTAAGGCCCTGAAGAGAAATTTGAAGGCCCAAACTTTGATTCTAAGGGTCTGAAGTTAAAGTTCAGGGCCAAAACTCTGATTCTAAGGACCTGAAGATAAAGTTGAGAGACTAAACTTTGATTCTAAGGACCTGAAGATAAAGTTGAAGGCCTAAACTTTGATTCTAAGGCCCTGAACATAAAGTTGAACGCCTAAACTTTGATTCTAAGAGCCTGAAGATAAAGTTGAGGGCCTAAACTCTGATTCTAAGGCCCTGAAGATAAAGTTGAGGGCATAAACTTCGATTCTAAGGCCCTGAAGATAAAGATGAGGGCCTAAACTTTGATTCTAAGGCCCTGAAGATAAAGTTGAGGGCATAAACTTCGATTTTAAGGTTCTGAAGCTAAAGATGAGGGCCTAAACTTTGATTCTAAGGTCCTAAAGATAAAGTTAAGGGCTTAAACTTTGATTCTAAGGAGCTAAAGATAAAGTTGAGGGCCTAAACTCTGTTTCTAAGGCCCTGAAGATAAAGTTGAGGGCCTAAACTTCGATTCTAAGGCATTGAAGATAAAGTTAAGATCCCAACGGGTCTCTCCTTTAATAAATTACAGCGAAATTAAAGGGGTTAGCCAAAGGGTCTCTCCTGTAATAAATTAGAGCGAAACTACAGGGGCTAGCCAAAGGGTCTCTCCTGTAATAAATTACAGCGAAATTACAGGGGCTAGCCAATAGGTCTCTCCTGTAATAAACTACAGCGAAATAACAGGGGGTTAGCCAACGGGTCTCTCCTGTAATAAACTACAGCGAAAGTACAGGGGCTAGCAAAAGGGTCTCTCCTGTAATAAATTATCAGCGAAATTACAGAGGGTTAGCAAACGGGTCTCTCCTGTAATAAATTACAGCGAAATTACTGGGGCTAGCCAAAGGGTCTCTCCTGTAATAAAGTACAGCGAATTGACAGGGGGTTAGTAAACGGGTATCTCCTGTAATAAATTACAGCGAATTTACAGGGGGTTAGCCAACGGGTCTCTCCTGTAATAAATTACAGCAAAATTACAGGAGGTTAGCCAACGGGTCTCTCCTGTAATAAATTACAGCGAAATTACAGGGGGCTAGCCAACGGGTCTTTCCTGTAATAAATTACAGCGAAATTACAGGGGCTAGCCAACGGGTCTCTCCTGTAATAAATTACAGCGAAATTACAGGGGCTAGCAAAAGGGTCTCTCCTGTAATAAATTACAGCGAACTTACAGGGGCTAGCCAACGGGTCTCTCATGTAATAAATTACAGCGAATTTACAGGGGCTAGTCAACGGGTCTTTTCTGTAATAAATTACAGCGAAATTACAGGGGGTTAGCCAACGGGTCTCTCCTGTAATAAATTACAGCGAAATTACTGGGGGTTAGCAAACGGGTATCTCCTGTAATAAATTACAGCGAATTTACAGGGGGCTAGCCAACGGGTCTCTCCTGTAATAAACTACAGCGAAATTACAGGGGGTTAGCCAACGGGTCTCTCCTGTAATAAATTACAGCGAAATTACAGAGGCTAGCTAACGGGTATCTCCTGTAATAAATTACAGCGAATTTATAGGGGCTAGCCAATGGGTCTCTCCTGTAATAAACTACAGCGAAATTACAGGGCTAGTCAACGGGTCTCTCCTGGAATAAATTACAGCCAAATTACAGGGGGCTAGCCAACGGGTCTCTCATGGAATAAATTACAGCGAAATTACAGGGGCTAGACAACGGGTCTATCCTAATAATAAAATACAGCGAAATTACACGGGGTTAGCCAACGGGTATCTCCTGTAATAAATTAGAGCGAAATTACAGGGGGTTAGCCAACGGGTCTCACCTGTAATAAATTACAGCTAACTTACACGGGCTAGCTAAGGCCCTGAAGATAAAGTTGAGAGCCTAAAATTTCATTCTAAGGACCTGAAGATAAAGTTCAGGACTTAAACTTTGATTCTAAGGGCCTGAAGATAAAGTTGAGGTCCTAAACTTTGATTCTAAGGACCTGAAGATAAAGTTGAGGGCCTAAACTTTGATTCTAAGCAGCTAAAGATAAAGTTGAGGGCCTAAACTCTAATTCTAAGACCCTGAAGATAAAGATGAGGGCCTAAACTTTGATTCTAAGGTCCTAAAGATAAAGTTAAGGGCTTAAACTTTGATTCTAAGGAGCTAAAGATAAAGTTGAGGGCCTAAACTTCGATTCTAAGGCATTGAAGATAAAGTTAAGAGCCCAACGGGTCTCTCCTTTAATAAATTACAGCGAAATTAAAGGGGTGAGCCAAAGGGTCTCTCCTGTAATAAATTAGAGCGAAACTACAGGGGCTAGCCAAAGGGTCTCTCCTGTAATAAATTACAGCGAAATTACAGGGGCTAGCCAATAGGTCTCTCCTGTAATAAACTACAGCGAAATAACAGGGGGTTAGCCAACGGGTCTCTCCTGTAATAAACTACAGCGAAAGTACAGGGGCTAGCCAAAGGGTCTCTCCTGTAATAAATTATCAGCGAAATTACAGAGGGTTAGCAAACGGGTCTCTCCTGTAATAAATTACAGCGAAATTACTGGGGCTAGCCAAAGGGTCTCTCCTGTAATAAATTACAGCGAATTGACAGGGGGTTAGTAAACGGGTATCTCCTGTAATAAATTACAGCGAAATTACAGGAGGTTAGCCAACGGGTCTCTCTTGTAATAAATTAAAGCGAAATTACAGGGGGTTAGCAAACAAGTCTCTCCTGTAATAAATTACAGCAAAATTACAGGGGGTTAGCAAACAAGTCTCTCCTGTAATAAATTACAGCGAATTTACAGGGGGTTAGCCAAGGGGTCTCTCCTGTAATAAATTACAGCGAAATTACAGGAGGTTAGCCAACGGGTCTCTCTTGTAATAAATTAAAGCGAAATTACAGGGGGTTAGCAAACAAGTCTCTCCTGTAATAAATTACAGCAAAATTACAGGGGGTTAGCAAACAAGTCTCTCCTGTAATAAATTACAGCGAAATTACAGGGGCTAGCAAAAGGGTCTCTTCTGTAATAAATTACAGCGAACTTACAGGGGCTAGCCAACGGGTCTCTCCTACAATAAATTACAGCGAAGTTACAGGGGGCTAGCCAACGGGTCTCTCATGTAATAAATTACAGCGAATTTACAGGGGCTAGTCAACGGGTCTTTTCTGTAATAAATTACAGCGAAATTACAGGGGGTTAGCAAAAGGGTATCTCCTGTAATAAATTACAGCGAATTTACAGGGGGCTAGCCAACGGGTCTCTCCTGTAATAAACTACAGCGAAATTACAGGGGGTCAGCCAACGGGTATCTCCTGTAATAAATTACAGCGAAATTACAGAGGCTAGGTAACAGGTATCTCCTGTAATAAATTACAGCGAATTTATAGGGGCTAGCCAATGGGTCTCTCCTGTAATAAACTACAGCGAAATTACAGGGCTAGTCAACGGGTCTCTCCTGTAATAAATTACAGCCAACTTACAGGGGGCTAGCCAACGGGTCTCTCCTGGAATAAATTACAGCCAAATTACAGGGGCTAGACAACGGGTCTATCCTAATAATAAAGTAGAGCGAAATTACACGGGGTTAGCCAACGGGTTTCACCTGTAATAAATTACAGCGAACTTACACGGGCTAGCTAAGGCCCTGAAGATAAAGTTGAGAGCCTAAAATTTCATTCTAAGGGCCTGAAGATAAAGTTGAGGACCTAAACTTTGATTCTAAGGGCCTGAAGATAAAGTTGAGGTCCTAAACTTTGATTCTAAGGACCTGAAGATAAAGTTGAGGGCCTAAACTTTGATTCTAAGGAGCTAAAGATAAAGTTGAGGGCCTAAACTCTAATTCTAAGACCCTGAAGATAAAGTTGAAGGCATAAACATTGATTCTAAGGGCCTGAAGATAAAGGTCATGGCCAAAATTCTGATTCTAAGGACCTGAAAATAAAGTTGAGGGCCTAAACTTTGATTCTAAGAGCCTGAAGATAAAGTTGAGGGCCTAAACTTTGATTCTAAGGACCTGAAGATAAAGTTGAGAGACTAAACTTTGATTCTAAGGACCTGAAGATAAAGTTGAGAGACTAAACTTTGATTCTAAGGCCCTGAAGATAAAGTTGAACGCCTAAACTTTGATTCTAAGGGCCTGAAGATAAAATTGAGGGCCTAAACTTTGATTCTAAGAACCTGAAGATAAAGTTGAGGGCCTAAACTTTGATTCTAGGGACCTGAAGATAAGGTTGAAGGCCTAAACTTTGATTCTAAGGCCCTGAAGAGAAATTTGAAGGCCCAAACTTTGATTCTAAGGGTCTGAAGTTAAAGTTCAGGGCCAAAACTCTGATTCTAAGGACCTGAAGATAAAGTTGAGAGACTAAACTTTGATTCTAAGGACCTGAAGATAAAGTTGAAGGCCTAAACTTTGATTCTAAGGCCCTGAACATAAAGTTGAACGCCTAAACTTTGATTCTAAGAGCCTGAAGATAAAGTTGAGGGCCTAAACTCTGATTCTAAGGCCCTGAAGATAAAGTTGAGGGCATAAACTTCGATTCTAAGGCCCTGAAGATAAAGATGAGGGCCTAAACTTTGATTCTAAGGCCCTGAAGATAAAGTTGAGGGCATAAACTTCGATTTTAAGGTTCTGAAGCTAAAGATGAGGGCCTAAACTTTGATTCTAAGGTCCTAAAGATAAAGTTAAGGGCTTAAACTTTGATTCTAAGGAGCTAAAGATAAAGTTGAGGGCCTAAACTCTGTTTCTAAGGCCCTGAAGATAAAGTTGAGGGCCTAAACTTCGATTCTAAGGCATTGAAGATAAAGTTAAGATCCCAACGGGTCTCTCCTTTAATAAATTACAGCGAAATTAAAGGGGTTAGCCAAAGGGTCTCTCCTGTAATAAATTAGAGCGAAACTACAGGGGCTAGCCAAAGGGTCTCTCCTGTAATAAATTACAGCGAAATTACAGGGGCTAGCCAATAGGTCTCTCCTGTAATAAACTACAGCGAAATAACAGGGGGTTAGCCAACGGGTCTCTCCTGTAATAAACTACAGCGAAAGTACAGGGGCTAGCAAAAGGGTCTCTCCTGTAATAAATTATCAGCGAAATTACAGAGGGTTAGCAAACGGGTCTCTCCTGTAATAAATTACAGCGAAATTACTGGGGCTAGCCAAAGGGTCTCTCCTGTAATAAAGTACAGCGAATTGACAGGGGGTTAGTAAACGGGTATCTCCTGTAATAAATTACAGCGAATTTACAGGGGGTTAGCCAACGGGTCTCTCCTGTAATAAATTACAGCAAAATTACAGGAGGTTAGCCAACGGGTCTCTCCTGTAATAAATTACAGCGAAATTACAGGGGGCTAGCCAACGGGTCTTTCCTGTAATAAATTACAGCGAAATTACAGGGGCTAGCCAACGGGTCTCTCCTGTAATAAATTACAGCGAAATTACAGGGGCTAGCAAAAGGGTCTCTCCTGTAATAAATTACAGCGAACTTACAGGGGCTAGCCAACGGGTCTCTCATGTAATAAATTACAGCGAATTTACAGGGGCTAGTCAACGGGTCTTTTCTGTAATAAATTACAGCGAAATTACAGGGGGTTAGCCAACGGGTCTCTCCTGTAATAAATTACAGCGAAATTACTGGGGGTTAGCAAACGGGTATCTCCTGTAATAAATTACAGCGAATTTACAGGGGGCTAGCCAACGGGTCTCTCCTGTAATAAACTACAGCGAAATTACAGGGGGTTAGCCAACGGGTCTCTCCTGTAATAAATTACAGCGAAATTACAGAGGCTAGCTAACGGGTATCTCCTGTAATAAATTACAGCGAATTTATAGGGGCTAGCCAATGGGTCTCTCCTGTAATAAACTACAGCGAAATTACAGGGCTAGTCAACGGGTCTCTCCTGGAATAAATTACAGCCAACTTACAGGGGGCTAGCCAACGGGTCTCTCCTGTAAAAAGTTAAAGCCAAATTACAGGGGGCTAGCCAACGGGTCTCTCATGGAATAAATTACAGCGAAATTACAGGGGCTAGACAACGGGTCTATCCTAATAATAAAATACAGCGAAATTACACGGGGTTAGCCAACGGGTATCTCCTGTAATAAATTAGAGCGAAATTACAGGGGGTTAGCCAACGGGTCTCACCTGTAATAAATTACAGCTAACTTACACGGGCTAGCTAAGGCCCTGAAGATAAAGTTGAGAGCCTAAAATTTCATTCTAAGGACCTGAAGATAAAGTTCAGGACTTAAACTTTGATTCTAAGGGCCTGAAGATAAAGTTGAGGTCCTAAACTTTGATTCTAAGGACCTGAAGATAAAGTTGAGGGCCTAAACTTTGATTCTAAGGAGCTAAAGATAAAGTTGAGGGCCTAAACTCTAATTCTAAGACCCTGAAGATAAAGTTGAGGGCCTAAACTTTCATTCTAAGGGCCTGAAGACAAAGTTGAGGGCCTAGACTTTGATTCTAAGGACCTGGAGATAAAGTTGAAGGCCTAAACTCTGATTCTAAGGCCTTGAAGAGAAATTTGAAGGCCCAAACTTTGATTCTAAGGGTCTGAAGTTAAAGTTCAGAGCCAAAACTCTGATTCTAAGGACCTGAAGATAAAGTTGAGGGCCAAAACTCTGATTTTAAGGACCTGAAGATAAAGTTGAGGGCGTAGACTTTGATTCTAAGGACCTGAAGATAAAGTTGATGGCCTAAACTTTGATTCTAAGAGCCTGAAGATAAAGTTGAGGGCCTAAACTTTTATTCTAAGGGCCTGAAGATAAAGTTGAGAGACTAAACTTTGATTCTAAGGACCTGAAGATAAGGTTGAGGTACTAAACTTTGATTCTAAGGCCCTGAAGATAAAGTTGAACGCCTAAACTTTGATTCTAAGGACCTGAAGATAAAGTTGAGGGCCTAAACTCCGATTCTAAAGACCTGAAGATAAAGTTGCGAGACTAAACTTTGATTCTAAGGACCTGAAGATAAAGTTGAGGGCCTAAACTTTGATTCTAGGGACCTGAAGATGAAGTTGAGGGCCTAAATTTTGATTCTAAGGACATGAAGATAAAGTTGAGGGTCTAAACTCTTATTCTAAGGCCCTGAAGATAAAGTTGAGGGCTTAACTCCGATTCTAAGGACCTGAAGATAAAGTTGAGAGACTAAACTTTGATTCTAAGGACCTGAAGATAAAGTTGAAGGCCTAAACTCTGATTCTAAGGCCCTGAAGATAAAGTTGAGGGCCTAAACTCCGATTCTAAGGACCTGAAGATAAAGTTGAGAGACTAAAATTTGATTCTAAGGACCTGAAGATAAAGTTGACGGCCTAAACTTTTACTCTAAGGGCCTGAAGATAAAGTTGAACGCCTAAACTTTGATTCTAAGGACCTGAAGATAAAGTTGAGGGCCTAAACTCCGATTCTAAAGACCTGAAGATAAAGTTGCGAGACTAAACTTTGATTCTAAGGACCTGAAGATAAAGTTGAGGGCCTAAACTTTGATTCTAGGGACCTGAAGATGAAGTTGAGGGCCTAAAATTTTGATTCTAAGGACATGAAGATAAAGTTGAGGGTCTAAACTCTTATTCTAAGGCCCTGAAGATAAAGTTGAGAGACTAAACTTTGATTCTAAGGACCTGAAGATAAAGTTGAAGGCCTAAACTCCGATTCTAAGGACCTGAAGATAAAGTTGAGAGACTAAAATTTGATTCTAAGGACCTGAAGAGAAATTTGAAGGCCCAAACTTTGATTCTAAGGGTCTGAAGTTAAAGTTCAGAGCCAAAACTCTGATTCTAAGGACCTGAAGATAAAGTTGAGGGCCAAAACTCTGATTTTAAGGACCTGAAGATAAAGTTGAGGGCGTAGACTTTGATTCTAAGGACATGAAGATAAAGTTGATGGCCTAAACTTTGATTCTAAGAGCCTGAAGATAAAGTTGAGGGCCTAAACTTTTATTCTAAGGGCCTGAAGATAAAGTTGAGAGACTAAACTTTGATTCTAAGGACCTGAAGATAAGGTTGAGGTACTAAACTTTGATTCTAAGGCCCTGAAGATAAAGTTGAACGCCTAAACTTTGATTCTAAGGACCTGAAGATAAAGTTGAGGGCCTAAACTCCGATTCTAAAGACCTGAAGATAAAGTTACGAGACTAAACTTTGATTCTAAGGACCTGAAGATAAAGTTGAGGGCCTAAACTTTGATTCTAAGGGCCTGAAGATAAAGTTGAGGGCCTAGACTTTGATTCTAAGGGCCTGAAGATAAAGTTGAGGGCCTAAACTCTGATTCTAAGGCCCTGAAGATAAAGTTGAGGGCCTAGACTTTGATTCTAAGGCCCTGAAGATAAAGTTCAAGGCCTAAACTTTGATTCTAAGGCCCTGAAGGGAAATTTGAAGGCCCAAACTTTGATTCTGAGGGTCTGAAGTTAAAGTTCAGGGCCAAAACTCTGATTCTAAGGCCCTGAAGATAAAGTTGAACGCCTAAACTTTGATTCTAAGGACCTGAAGATAAAGTTGAGGGCCTAAACTCTGATTCTAAAGACCTGAAGATAAAGTTGAGGGCCTAAACTTTGATTCTAAGAATTTGAAGAAAAAGTTGAGGGCCTAAACTTTGATTCTAGGGACCTGAAGATAAAGTTGAGGGCCTAAACTCTGATTCTAAGGCCCTGAAGATAAACTTGAGGGCCTAGACTTTGATTCTAAGGCCCTGAAGATAAAGTTGACGGCCAAAACTTTGATTCTAAGGCCCTGAAGAAAAATTTCAAGGCCCAAACTTTGATTCTAAGGGTCTGAAGTTAAAGTTGAGGGCCTAGACTTTGATTCTAAGGACCTGAAGATAAAGTTGAGGGCCTAAAATCTGATTCTAAGGACCTGAAGAAAAAGTTGAGGGCCTAGACTTTGATTCTAAGGACCTGAAGATAAAGTTGACGGCCTAAACTTTGATTCTAAGAGCCTGAAGATAAAGTTGAGGGCATAAATTTTTATTCTAAGGGCCTGAAGATAAAGTTGAGGGCCTAGACTTTGATTCTAAGGACCTGAAGAATAAAGTTGAGGGCCTAAACTTTGATTCTAAGGACCTGAATATAAAGTTGACGGCCTAAACTTTGATTCTAAGAGCCTGAAGATAAACTTGAGGGCCTAGACTTTGATTCTAAGGCCCTGAAGATAAAGTTGAAGGCCAAAACTTTGATTCTAAGGCCCTGAAGAGAAATTTGAAGGCCCAAACTTTGATTCTAAGGGTCTGAAGTTAAAGTTCAGAGCCAAAACTCTGATTCTAAGGACCTGAAGATAAAGTTGAGGGCCTAGACTTTGATTCTAAGGACCTGAAGATAAAGTTGATGGCCTAAACTTTGATTCTAAGAGCCTGAAGATAAAGTTGAGGACCTAAACTTTTATTCTAAGGACCTGAAGATAAAGTTGAGGACCTAGACTTTGATTCTAAGGACCTGAAGATAAAGTTGAGGGCCTAAACTCTGACTCTAAGGCGCTGAAGATAAACTTGAGGGCCTGGACTTTGATTCTAAGGCCCTGAAGATAAAGTTGAAGGCCTAAACTTTGATTCTAAAGCCCTGAAGAGAAATTTGAAGGCCCAAACTTTGATTCTAAGGGTCTGAAGTTAAAGTTCAGGGCCAAAACTCTGATTCTAAGAACGTGAAGATAAAGTTGAAGGTCTAAACTTTGATTCTAACGGTCTGAAGTTAAAGTTCAGGGTCAAAACTCTGATTCTAAGGACCTGAAGATAAAGTTGAGGGCCTAAACTCTGATTCTAAAACCCTGAAGATAAACTTGAGGACATAGACTTTGATTCTAAGGCCCTGAAGATAAAGTTGAGAGCCTAAACTTTTATTCTAAGGGCCTGAAGATAAAGTTGAGGGCCTAGACTTTGATTCTAAGGACCTGAAGATAAAGTTGAGAGCCTAAACTTTGATTCTAAGGACCTGAAGATAAAGATGAAGGCCAAAACTTTGATTCTAAGGCCCTGAAGAGAAATATGAAGGCCCAAACTTTGATTCTAAGGGTCTGAAGTTAAAGATCAGAGCCAAAACTCTTATTCTAAGGACCTGAAGATAAAGTTGAGGGCCTAGACTTTCATTCTAAGAACCTCAAGATAAAGTTGAGGGCCTAGACTTTGATTCTAAGGGCCTGAAGATAAAGTTGAGGGCCTAAACTCTGATTCTAAGGCGCTGAAGATAAAGTTGAGGACCTAAACTTTTATTCTAAGGACCTGAAGATAAAGTTGAGGGCCTAGACTTTGATTCTAAGGACCTGAAGATAAAGTTGAGGGCCTAAACTCTGATTCTAAGGCCCTGAAGATAAAGTTGAGCGCCTAGACTTTGATTCTAAGGCCCTGAAGATAAAGTTGAAGGCCTAAACTTTGATTCTAAGGCCCTGAAGAGAAATTTGAAGGCCCAAACTTTGATTCTAAGGGTCTGAAGTTAAAGTTCAGGGCCAAAACTCTGATTCTAAGAACCTGAAGATAAAGTTGAAGGTCTAAACTTTGATTCTAACGGTCTAAAGTTAAAGTTCAGGGTCAAAACTCTGATTCTAAGGACCTGAAGATAAAGTTGAGGGCCTAAACTCTGATTCTAAGGACCTGAAGATAAAGTTGAGGGCCTAAACTTTAATTCTAAGGATTTGAAGATAAAGTTAAGGGCCTAAACTTTGATTCTAGGGACCTGAAGATAAAGTTGAGGGACTAAACTCTGATTCTAAGGCCCTGAAGATAAAGTTGAGGGCCTAGACTTTGATTCTAATGACCTGAACATAAAGTTGACGGCTTAAACTTTGATTCTAAGAGCTTGAAGATAAAGTTGAGGGCCTAAACTTTGATTCTAAGGACCTGAAGATAAAGTTGAGGGCCTAAACTCTGATTCTAAGGACCTGAAGATAAAGTTGAGGGCCTAGACTTTGATTCTAAGGACCTGAAGATAAAGTTGACGGCCTAAACTTTGATTCTAAGAGCCTGAAGATAAAGTTGAGGGCCTAAACTTTTATTCTAAGGGCCTGAAGATAAAGTTGAGGGCCTAGACTTTGATTCTAAGGACCTGAAGATAAAGTTGAGGGCCTAAACTTTGATTCTAAGGACCTGAAGATAAAGTTGAGGGCCTAAACTTTGATTCTAAGGCCCTGAAGATAAAGTTGAACGCCTAAACTTTGATTCTAATGGCCTGAAGATAAAGTTGAGGGCCTAAACTCCGATTCTAAGGACCTGAAGATAAAGTTGAGAGACTAAACTTTGATTCTAAGGACCTGAAGATAAAGTTGAGGACCTAAACTTTTATTCTAAGGGCCTGAAGATAAAGTTGAGGGCCTAGACTTTGATTCTAAGGGCCTGAAGATAAAGTTGAGGGCCTAAACTCTGATTCTAAGGCCCTGAAGATAAACTTGAGGGCCTAGACTTTGATTCTAAGGCCCTGAAGATAAAGTTGAAGGCCAAAACTTTGATTCTAAGGCCCTGAAGAGAAATTTGAAGACCCAAACTTTGATTCTAAGGGTCTGAAGTTAAAGTTCAGAGCCAAAACTCTGATTCTAAGGACCTGAAGATAAAGTTGAGAGCCTAGACTTTTATTCTAAGGACCTGAAGATAAAGTTGAGGGCCTAAACTCTGATTCTAAGAACCTGAAGATAAAGTTGAGGGCCTAAACTTTGATTCTAAGGATTTGAAGATAAAGTTGAGGGCCTAAACTTTGATTCTAGGGACTTGAAGATAAAGTTGAGGGCCTAAACTTTGATTCTAAGAACCTGAAGATAAAGTTGAGGGCCTAAACTTTGATTCCAAGGACCTGAAGATAAGTTGAGGGCCTAAAAATTGATTCTAAGGCCCTGAAGATAAAGTTGAGAGCATAAACTTCGATTCTAAGGCCCTGAAGATAAAGATGAGGGCCTAAACTTTGATTCTAAGGCTCTGAAGATAAAGTTGAGGGCATAAACTTCGATTTTAAGGTTCTCAAGATAAAGATGAGGGCCTAAACTTTGATTCTAAGGTCCTAAAGATAAAGTTAAGGGCTTAAACTTTGATTCTAAGGAGCTAAAGATAAAGTTGAGGGCCTAAACTCCGATTCTAAGGACCTGAAGATAAAGTTGAGAGACTAAACTTTGATTCTAAGGACCTGAAGATAAAGTTGAGGGTCTAAACTTTTATTCTAAGGGCCTGAAGATAAAGTGTAGGGCCTAGACTTTGATTCTAAGGCCCTGAAGATAAAGATGAAGGCCAAAACTTTGATTCTAAGGCCCTGAAGAGAAATATGAAGGCCCAAACTTTGATTCTAAGGGTCTGAAGTTAAAGATCAGAGCCAAAACTCTTATTCTAAGGACCTGAAGATAAAGTTGAGGGCCTAGACTTTCATTCTAAGAACCTCAAGATAAAGTTGAGGGCCTAAACTCTGATTCTAAGGCCCTGAAGATAAAGTTGAGGGCCTAAACTCCGATTCTAAGGACCTGAAGATAAAGTTGAGAGACTAAACTTTGATTCTAAGGACCTGAAGATAAAGTTGAGGGCCTAAACTTTTATTCTAAGAGCCTGAAGATAAAGTTGAGAGCCTAGACTTTGATTCTAAGGCCCTGAAGATAAAGTTGAACGCCTAAACTTTGATTCTAAGGGCCTGAAGATTAAGTTGAGGGCCTAAACTCCGACTCTAAGGACCTGAAGATAAAGTTGAGAGACTAAACTTCGATTCTAAGGAACTGAAGATAAAGTTGAGGGCCTAAACTTTTATTCTAAGGGCCTGAAGATAAAGTTGAGGGCCTAGACTTTGATTCTAAGGGCCTGAAGATAAAGTTGAGGGCCTAAACTCTGATTCTAAGGCGCTGAAGATAAAGTTGAGGACCTAAACTTTTATTCTAAGGACCTGAAGATAAAGTTGAGGGCCTAGACTTTGATTCTAAGGACCTGAAGATAAAGTTGAGGGCCTAAACTCTGATTCTAAGGCCCTGAAGATAAAGTTGAGCGCCTAGACTTTGATTCTAAGGCCCTGAAGATAAAGTTGAAGGCCTAAACTTTGATTCTAAGGCCCTGAAGAGAAATTTGAAGGCCCAAACTTTAATTCTAAGGACCTGAAGATAAAGTTGACGGCTTAAACTTTGATTCTAAGAGCCTGAAGATAAAGTTAAGGGCCTAAACTTTGATTCTAGGGACCTGAAGATAAAGTTGAGGGACTAAACTCTGATTCTAAGGCCCTGAAGATAAAGTTGAGGGCCTAGACTTTGATTCTAAGGACCTGAACATAAAGTTGACGGCTTAAACTTTGATTCTAAGAGCCTGAAGATAAAGTTGAGGGCCTAAACTTTGATTCTAAGGACCTGAAGATAAAGTTGAGGGCCTAAACTCTGATTCTAAGGACCTGAAGATAAAGTTGAGGGCCTAGACTTTGATTCTAAGGACCTGAAGATAAAGTTGACGGCCTAAACTTTGATTCTAAGAGGCTGAAGATAAAGTTGAGGGCCTAAACTTTTATTCTAAGGGCCTGAAGATAAAGTTGAGGGCCTAGACTTTGATTCTAAGGACCTGAAGATAAAGTTGAGGGCCTTAACTTTGATTCTAAGGACCTGAAGATAAAGTTGAGGGCCTAAACTTTGATTCTAAGGCCCTGAAGATAAAGTTGAACGCCTAAACTTTGATTCTAAGGGCCTGAAGATAAAGTTGAGGGCCTAAACTCCGATTCTAAGGACCTGAAGATAAAGTTGAGAGACTAAACTTTGATTCTAAGGACCTGAAGATAAAGTTGAGGACCTAAACTTTTATTCTAAGGGCCTGAAGATAAAGTTGAGGGCCTAGACTTTGATTCTAAGGGCCTGAAGATAAAGTTGAGGGCCTAAACTCTGATTCTAAGGCCCTGAAGATAAATTTGAGGGCCTAGACTTTGATTCTAAGGCCCTGAAGATAAAGTTGAAGGCCAAAACTTTGATTCTAAGGCCCTGAAGAGAAATTTGAAGGCCCAAACTTTGATTCTAAGGGTCTGAAGTTAAAGTTCAGAGCCAAAACTCTGATTCTAAGGACCTGAAGATAAAGTTGAGAGCCTAGACTTTTATTCTAAGGACCTGAAGATAAAGTTGAGGGCCTAGACTTTGATTCTAAGAACCTGAAGATAAAGTTGAGGGCCTAAACTCTGATTCTAAGGCCCTGAAGATAAAGTTGAGGGCCTAGACTTTGATTCTAAGGCCCTGAAGATAAAGTTGAAGGCCAAAACGTTTGATTCTAAGGCCCTGAAGAGAAATTTGAAGGCCCAAACTTTGATTCTAAGGGTCTGAAGTTAAAGTTCAGAGCCAAAACTCTGATTCTAAGGACCTGAAGATAAAGTTGAGAGCCTAGACTTTTATTCTAAGGACCTGAAGATAAAGTTGAAGGCCAAAACTTTTGATTCTAAGGCCCTGAAGAGAAATTTGAAGGCCCAAACTTTGATTCTAAGGGTCAGAAGTTAAAGTTCAGAGTCAAAACTCTGATTCTGAAGACATGAAGATAAAGTTGAGGGCCTAAACTCTGATTCTAAGAACCTGAAGATAAAGTTGAGGGCCTAAACTTTGATTCTAAGGATTTGAAGATAAAGTTGAGGGCCTAAACTTTGATTCTAGGGACCTGAAGATAAAGTTGAGGGCCTAAACTCTGATTCCAAGGACCTGAAGATAAGTTGAGGGCCTAAAAATTGATTCTAAGGCCCTGAAGATAAAGTTGAGAGCATAAACTTCGATTCTAAGGCCCTGAAGATAAAGATGAGGGCCTAAACTTTGATTCTAAGGCTCTGAAGATAAAGTTGAGGGCATAAACTTCGATTTTAAGGTTCTCAAGATAAAGATGAGGGCCTAAACTTTGATTCTAAGGTCCTAAAGATAAAGTTAAGGGCTTAAACTTTGATTCTAAGGAGCTAAAGATAAAGTTGAGGGCCTAAACTTCGATCCTAAGGCGTTGAAGATAAAGTTGAGGGCCCAACGGGTCTCTCCTGTAATAAATTACAGCGAAATTACAGGGGGTCAGCAAACGGGTCTCTCCTGTAATAAACTACAGCGAAACTACAGGAGGCTAGCCAACGGGTCTCTCCTGTAATAAATTACAGCGAAATTACAGGGGGTTAGCCAAAGGGTCTCTCCTGTAATAAATTACAGCGAATTAACAGGGGGTTAGCCAACGGGTCTCTCCTGTAATAAATTACAGCGAAAGTACAGGGGCTAGCCAAAAGGTCTCTCCTGTAATAAATTACAGCGAAATTACAGGGGCTAGACAAAGGGTCTCTCCTGTAACAAACTACAGCGAAATTACAGGAGGCTAGCCAACGGGTCTCTCCTGTAATAAATTACAGCGAAATTACAGGGGCTAGACAAAGGGTCTCTCCTGTAACAAACTACAGCGAAATTACAGGAGGCTAGCCAACGGGTCTCTCCTGTAATAAATTACAGCGAAATTACAGGGGGCTAGCCAACGGGTCTCTCCTGTAATAAATTACAGCGAAATTACAGGGGGTTAGCCAACGGGTCTCTCCTGTAATAAATTACAGCGAATTAACAGGGGGTTAGCCAACGGGTCTCTCCTGTAATAAATTACAGCGAAAGTACAGGGGCTAGCCAAAGGGTCTCTCCTGTAATAAATTACAGCGAAATTACAGGGGCTAGACAAAGGGTCTCTCCTGTAACAAACTACAGCGAAATTACAGAGGGTTAGCAAACGGGTCTCTCCTGTAATAAACTACAGCGAAATTACAGGAGGCTAGCCAACGGGTCTCTCCTGTAATAAATTACAGCGAAATTACAGGGGGCTAGCCAACGGGTCTCTCCTGTAATAAATTACAGCGAAATTACATGGCGCTAGCCAACGGGTCTCTCCTGTAATAAATTACAGCGAAATTACAGGGGGCTAGCCAACGGGTCTCTTCTGTAATAAATTACAGCGAAATTAAAGGGGGCTAGCAAACGGGTCTCTCCTGTAATAAATTACAGCGAAATTACAGGGGCTAGCCAACGGGTCTCTCCTGTAATAAATTACAGCGAAATTACAGGGGCTAGCCAACGGGTATCTCCTGTAATAAACTACAGCGAATTTACAGGGGCTAGCCAACGGGTCTCTCCTGTAATAAATTACAGCGAAATTACAGAGGGCTAGCCAACGGGTCTCTTCTGTAATAAATTAGAGCGAAATTACAGGGGCTAGCCAAAGGGTCTCTCCTGTAATAAAGTACAGCGAAATTACAGGGGGCTAGACAACGGGTCTCTTCTGTAATAAATTACAGCGAAATTACAGAGGCTAGCCAACGGGTCTCTCCTGTAATAAATTACAGCGAAATTACAGGGGGCTAGCCTACGGGTCTCTTCTGTAATAAATTACAGCGAAATTACAGAGGCTAGCCAACGGGTCTCTCCTGTAATAAATTAGAGCGAAATTACAGGGGCTAGCCAACGGGTCTCTCCTGTAATAAATTACAGCGAAATTACAGGGGGCTAGCCAACGGGTCTCTCCTGTAATAAATTACAGCGAAATTATAGGAGGCTAGTAAACGGGTCTCTTCTGTAATAAATTAGAGCGAAATTACAGGGGGCTAGCCAACGGGTCTCTCCTGTAATAAATTACAGCGAAATTACAGGGGGCTAGCCAACGGGTCTCTCCTGTAATAAATTACAACGAAATTACATGGGGCTAGCCAACGGGTCTCTCCTGTAATAAATAACAGCGAAATTACAGGGGGCTAGCCAACGGGTCTCTCCTGTAATAAATTACAGCGAAATTACATGGCGCTAGCCAACGGGTCTCTCCTGTAATAAATTACAGCGAAATTACAGGGGCTAGCCAACGGGTCTCTCTTGTAATAAATTACAGCGAAATTACAGGGGCTAGCCAACGGGTCTCTCCTGTAATAAATTACAGCAAAATTACAGGGGCTAGCCAACGGGTCTTTTCTGTAATAAATTACAGCGAAATTAAAGGGGGCTAGCAAACGGGTCTCTCCTGTAATAAATTACAGCGAAATTACAGGGGGCTAGCCAACGGGTCTCTCCTGTAATAAATTACAGCGAAATTATAGGGGGCTAGCCAACGGGTCTCTTCTGTAATAAATTAGAGCGAAATTACAGGGGGCTAGCCAACGGGTCTCTTCTGTAATAAATTAGAGCGAATTTACAGGGGCTAGCCAACGGGTCTCTCCTGTAATAAATTACAGCGAAATTACAGGGGGCTAGCCAACGGGTCTCTTCTGTAATAAATTAGAGCGAAATTACAGGGGCTAGCCAACGGGTCTCTCCTGTAATAAATTACAGCGAAATTACAGGGGTTAGCCAACGGGTCTCTCCTGTAATAAATTACAGCGAAATTACAGGGGGCTAGCCAACGGGTCTCTTCTGTAATAAATTAGAGCGAAATTACAGGGGTTAGCCAACGGGTCTCTTCTGTAATATATTAGAGCGAAATTACAGGGGTTAGCCAACGGGTCTCTCCTGTAATAAATTAAAGCGAAATTACAGGGGGCTAGCCAACGGGTCTCTCCTGTAATAAACTACAGCGAAATTACAGGGGCTAGCCCAAGGGTCTCTCCTGTAATAAATTACAGCGAAACTAAAGGGGCTAGCTAACGGGTCTCTCCTGTAATAAATTACAGCGAAATTACAGGGGCTAGCAAACGGGTCTCTCCTGTAATAAATTACAGCGAAATTAGAGAGGGCTAGCCAAAGGGTCTCTCCTGTAATAAATTAAAGCGAAATTACATGGGGCTAGCCATCGGGTCTCTCCTGTAATAAATTACAACGAAATTACAGGGGCTAGCCAACGGGTCTCTCCTGTAATAAATTACAGCGAAATTACAGGGGCTAGCAAACGGGTCTCTCCTGTAATAAATTACAGCGAAATTAGAGAGGGCTAGCCAAAGGGTCTCTCCTGTAATAAATTAAAGCGAAATTACATGGGGCTAGCCATCGGGTCTCTCCTGTAATAAATTACAACGAAATTACAGGGGCTAGCCAACGGGTCTCTCCTGTAATAAATTACAGCGAAATTACAGGGGCTAGCTAACGGGTCTCTCCTGTAATAAATTACAGCGAAATTACAGGTGCTAGCAAACGGGTCTCTCCTGTAATAAACTACAGCGAAATTACAGGGGCTAGCAAACGGGTCTCTCCTGTAATAAACTACAGCGAAATTACAGGGGGCTAGCCAACGGGTCTCTCCTGTAATAAACTACAGCGAAATTACAGGGGCTAGCTAACGGGTCTCAACTGTAATAAATTAAAGCGAATTTACAGGGGGTTAGCAAACGGGTCTCTCCTGTAATAAACTACAGCGAAATTAGAGAGGGCTAGCCAACGGGTCTCTCCTGTAATAAATTACAGCGAAATTACAGGGGGTTAGCCAACGGGTCTCTCCTGTAATAAATTACAGCGAAATTACAGGGGGCTAGCCAACGGGTCTCTCCTGTAATAAACTACAGCGAAATTACAGGGGACTAGCCAACGGGTCTCTCCTGTAATAAATTACAGCGAAATTACAGGGGGTTAGCCAACGGGTCTCTCCAGTAATAAATTACAGCAAAATTACAGGGGACTAGCCAACGGGTCTCTCCTGTAAGGACAAATTGTCCCCAGGACAAATTGTCCCAGGACAAATTGTCCCAGGACAAATTGTCCCAGGACAAATTGTCCCCAGGACAAATTGTCAAAAGTATTAAATTGAGGGCCTAATCTTTGATTCTAAGGTCCTAAAAATTAAATTCAGGGCCTAATCTTTGATTCTAAAAGGCCTAAATATTAAATTGAGAGCCTAATCTTTGATTCTAAAGACCTACAAATTTAAATGAGGGCCTAATCTTTGATTCACAGGGCCTAAATATTAAATTGAGGGCCTAATCTTTGATTATAAAGTCCTACAAATTAAATTGAGGGCCTAATATTTGATTCCAAAGGCCTAAATATTAAATTGAGGGCCTAATCTTTGATTCACAAAGCCTAAATATTAAATTGAGGGCCTAATCTTTGATTCTTAAGGCCTAAGTATTAAATTGAGGGCCTAATTTATGATTCTAAAGGATAAATATTAAATTCAGGACCTAATCTTTGATTATAAAGGCCTAAATATTAAATTGAGGGCCTAATCTTTGATTCTAAAGACCTACAAATTAAATTGAGGGCCTAATATTTGATTCTAAAGGCCTAAACTTTAAATTGAGGGCCTAATCTTTGATTCACAGGGCCTAAATATTAAATTGAGGGCCCACTCTTTGATTCTAAAGGCCTAAGTATTAAATTGAGGGCCTAATCTTTGATTCTAAAGGCATAAATATAAAATTGAGGGCATAATCTTTGATTCAAAAGGCCAAAAATTAAATTGAGGGCCTACTATTTTATTCTAAAGGCCTAAACTTTAAATTGAGGGCCTAATCTTTCATTCACAGGACCTAAATATTAAATTGAGGGACTACTCTTTGATTCTAAAGGCCTAAGTATTAAATTGAGAACCTAATCTTTGATTCTAAAGGCTAAATATTAAATTGAGGGCCTAATCTTTGATTCTAAAGGCCTAAATATTAAATTGAGGGCCTAATCTTTGATTCATAGGGCCTAAATATTAAATTGAGGGACTAATCTTTGATTCACAGGGCCTAAATATTAAATTGAGGGCCTAATCTTCGATTATAAAGTCCTACAAACTAAATTGAGGGCCTAATATTTGATTCCAAAGGCCTAAACTTTAAATTGAGGGCCTAATGTTTGATTCACAAAGCCTAAATATTAAATTGAGGGCCTAATCTTTGATTTTAAAGGCCTAAGTATTAAATTGTGGGCCTAAGTTATGATTCTAAAGGATAAATATTAAATTGAGGGCCTAATATTTGATTCTAAAGGAATAGGAATAGGAATAGGAATAGGAATAGGAATAGGTAAAGGAATAGTATAGGGGCGGTTAGCGAGAGTGTTGCACGTGTTTAGCTGAAGTGACCCCTAAAGCTTTGGTGGATGCTTCCTATTTTGTAAATTTGTAAACTTTATTAATTGGAGGTCTCACTCATTTCAAACTACTTTGATTGGAAATTTACTTGGCACTAATTTACTAGGCAGTAAATTTACTTGTCAGTAAATTTACTTGGGAGTAATTTACTAGGCAGTAAATTGACTGGGCAGTAATTTACTAGGCAGTAAATTTACGGGGCAGTAATTTACTAGGCAGTAATTAACTAGGCCGTAATTTACTAGGCAGTAATTTACTAGGCAGGTAAATTTACTGTGCAGTAATTTGCTATTCAGTAAATTTAGTAACTTTACTGGGCAGGTATTTACTAGGCAGTACATTTACTTGATCCATCCCTTTTGGATCCAGGATGGATCATTTTAACTGCATCCATCCTTATTGGATCCTGGATGGACACAGGAGACTGGCCAAGGGACTCTCCTGTAATAAATTACAGTTAAACGTACCTGAAAAACGAGTCAAGATCCGCACGGCTCCACTGTGACTATACGTCTTCCTCGTTCAACGCGACGAACATTTTCGGACGACAGTTGATCTCCGCTGACCATCGACTCCATTTCTTGCAAAGAGAAAGTAGAAGAATGAGCCCGCGCTTTTTTAGACCTTTTCGCGTATCATCGTACCCTTTCCGCTGCATTGGAGAGGCAGAAAGGTGCACGTGTGCCTGTTCATGGTGAGAAGCAGAAATTCGCTGTCAATAGCAAAGGACGTGCAGTCTCGCGCGATCTGAGACGAAATATTGACCCAAGCCCCCCACTCTACTACAGCAAATTCAAGATCTCACTTCGTTTGACTCGATGTAGAACCGATACCACTCCGAATGTCTAACAGGAACTTCCTGAGAATACGACATTAAAAACGACGACGACGATGGAGGCCTCTTCGCACTTCATTTTTAAATGTGGCCGTTGTTATCTGCGAAGAAGGGTGCGGAAATGCAATAGGGGTCCCAGAGCTGTTCTTCCAGGGACAGAAAAACTCCAGAATCTCCTTCTAAAGGATACGCGTTGTGTCTAATAAAACGAGCGACTACGATATGAAAAAAACCTTCTGAATAGACGTCTACAGAGCCGTCAACGTATTCGACGAGTAGAGACGTTGTGTCCGCATTGGCATGCATTTGGAATGCCGGCAATCTCAAGGGAAAGCGCTTTCTAAATCCAAGACTCGTGTAGAGATAGAGATATTTGTTCTCGGACTACTGTACCTCATTTGCGGTGCGAATTTTCCATCTTCTCTTGACAGAGCTATGATTTCAAATAGAAAATCGGCTCGATCGTCAGGCAGCCACGCCACCGCAAAGACAGTAGATTCCTTCCACCAGACGACGTGTCATAGAGCCTCCACAATGCCAGCATCAAAATCAATTCTTTAAAAAAAACACGGAGAATTATTCTAGTTCACATACGAACCATTACGTTGTACTTTCGAGTGTCCGTTAGCTCAGCAGCGCCGTCTTTCTGCGAAAGCAGCGCAATTCTGCCGTCGGACAGCAAGGCGAGAACGCTTCCCGCCCAAAGGTTATTTGATTGATTGGCGTCGGCAATTTGATTATCTGCGCGGCGATCGGAGGAGGGACAACTCGATATTTGAAGGGAGTCAGAAGCAGTTGAGCTGAACAGAAGAATGCGGAGAAGTCACTAAAAATAGTCGCTCGAAACGGAAATGACGTAAACGACTTCACGAACAAAAGGACACGACAACACTGAAAGGATTCTCTAAGAGGGGACGACTAGTGTTTAGAGATTAGTCCTAGCTAGGGGTTATGCGTGGAGGGAATGCGCTTGGGGGGGACCCACGCACCCACACGAACGTGCACACATAAATAAGGGAAAAACGCGCGCGAACACGAAAAAATGGAGCCAAAATTCCCCGGCTTACTTTTCGGCGTCTTTTTCGCTTCCATGAGCCGTCGATCCTTCGATTTTCCGCGTCGGGACGACGTGTCGTCTCGCCTTCGACGCCTCACGCGCATGTGAACGACCTGGGAAGAGAATTCGACGCCTGCATAGTGAATAGACGCGATTTGCTTACCGTTTCGGCGTGACGAGAGCCGCGTGTCTCGTGCGTGTCGCGCGCGTTCTCTCGCGCGATCTGCACGTCTAGACGCTGCAGTTGCACGAGGGTGGTTTAGCTTGAGTGCTGGAGTTACCGCGTTGCGCTTGTGGCTGCACATCGTCCAGACAAAGGAATCGGGGTACGCGCTCGCGAGAGGTCGATGCGTTATCGCGCGTAGTACTGCGCGAGGCGTCAAACAGATAACGCGCTGCTGCTGGTGTTTGACAGCTGGGATTGATTCGATTAGATGAGAAAGTAATTTGAACAGTGTTTCGTATCTGCGGTATTAATTTGGTGATTTCCGATTACGCCCACAAAAGAAAATTCGAATTTTTTTGCACGTACACTTTAAATTATTTAATAAATGAGTACTACAGTAGTAATCTAAGCAAGCAATAAATATGTCAAATGCGTCTTCTAAAACGACCAGTCCTAACACACTCGAGTACAGATGGCATCTACAATATTTCGGCATCTGGTTCGTATCTAGAGAAAATGAGATGACGCCAAATCAAAATCACTGAATAATTGATCGAAGATGAATGTAGGACTAACTTTTTAAACGACTTCGAGTTTTCTTATTGCGTCTGAAACGGCTTTGCTGTGACTGGCCAGAAGTTGCCACGTGGCTGCGTCTCTTGGATTGACAGCCAAGCTTTTGGCTGAGCTGATTAGACTTGAACTGGCCGTCAACATGTTCATGCCAGCCGTTACAATAGGCGCTCGCGCAGAACAAGCCTTCACATAAAAGAAAAAATTAGACAATAGCATTTTGAGATGCCCTAAGGTTCGGACTACATTATTCCTCATCATGGTTTAATATATCAAGTGACATATCATTATGTGTACAGCAGTTTTTATGACAAGACATAATCACTCGAATAATCAGTATCTCTCTCCCTCCTTAGAAGGAGAGAGATAGAGAGGGGGGAAAGGAGAGGAAACGCCCACACGCATAGTCACAGCTTATGTTTAGAGACACAAACAACCCAAATGTTTTATATCTAATAGATAAGTCAGGTGACTTTTCGTTAGTTTAATAATTTTATCTCCATGCATTCCACATGTTTCAGTTATCTTTCACTTATCCGGACACCAAGAACTATCACAAAGGTGTCCATAATGGATAACCAAGAAGGCGTCCAACACAGTTTTCTATCAAAATTTCTACCGTTCGCTTCGTCGTCTTCTATCAGTATGTATCCACTTACGAGTTCCCTCATAATTCATGGTCGATGATGCCCATTCGACAAGTGCCGCCGTTGAGACAGTGATTCGTCAGCAATGTCGTACAGATTTACGACACCGCTACATGGATGACGTCTTTTATGCCCAAAATGTCCCATTGCTCCGTCTGAGAAGCCGCATCTTTGCTGAAGAAACCAATTCGTTCGTTGTTTGCCAGCGACGGCCTAAGAGAAAGCTTTTATTTGCACATGATACTATTTGTCGCCAACCTATATAGGTCCACTATCCTAGAACCCGATTTTCCGCCTAGTGTAGGAGGAATTGCCGAGCAGTTGCATCGGCCGGCCACGTTGACTTCTTATCCGGGAAGTCACGATGCTACGGTAAATTTCGTTTTGCTGCCAAGGAGAGCATTTGGGTTCTAAGTTTTGTACAGTTAGGTGTCCCATCGAGATTGCCTACCCACCGTCCCTTACATACTAGCTGTACAGTACCACCATTTGTTCAGGTAAGGGGGATATTGTTGTGGGTGGGATCACGGATACTACTGTAGAACTGAGCTAATCAATTTTTTATTTTTTTATTTTTTAGAAAAAATTCTCTTCTATATCCATAAGAGGAGGAACTGTAAGCAGGATACAATTGGAAGAGTTAACAAGGGAGAAGGGACATGGACTAAAATTAGGACACAGGTACTTTGCATAGTAGATAACTGTATTTCTCTATATTATTTGCTGTTTCCTAGACGGATGGGATATACTGTACAACTAACTAGGAACAAGGGATGGGAAAGGAGCGTGTATCTAAGAAACTACCCATGATAAAGGGCACAGTTATCGACTGCATAAAGGTACATTTTTTTGGGTTTGGGTATGTGTTTTTCTGCTTAGTTTCTTTCTTGTTTCATAGAGAGGTACAATGAGGACTGTGTGCTTTAAGGGATCAGATAAGTGTTTAATATATAACCTACGCATTTTGTGGCTTTGGTCTGTCGTAGCCTGCGATGAACCTGTGAGAAATTCTGAATGGTATGTGGATGAGGGGTGGCTTTATTTACAGTGTTTCAGTATTATATTTTAGACTATGGGGACATAGAAGATGATATGAGTCAGAGAGTGTCGCGATATAGGGCACTTCCCCGCCGCAATTCAAAGCTACGGAACGGGATAGCATATGGTAGCACATTCGAGTGAACGTTTGGAAGTTGTACAAACTTAGCAACGTAATCCGATAGCGTCACTTGGCTCTCAGCTTCGAAGCGATTCAATTTTCTAGTTGTCGCATACGGGCTTCCTCAAACAAACAAGGCCGAACGCGAGTCGACGTCATCGCTATATATAGCTACCCTTGTGTCTTGTGACGAAAGAGGTCCCGTGACGCCAGTCGAAGGTCGATCTACGCTTTTCGCCTTTCGGTACACTGTAGCTTCTTTTCGGACTCTCCGTACGCTGTACAACGCTCGCGAACGATCTTGCGTAAGCTTTCCGTTCGAATCGCACGTTTGGGGGCCCCCATGAATTTTTCTCTTCCTTCTTCTTTCGCCAGTCGACTTGAAAATGATCCGTCAGTTAGTGCGACATATGCGGCAGTGGAGAAGTGTCGCTTTGGGGGCCCGACGTTGGCTCTCTTGTGGTGCAGCTCGCCCCGATTCGCCGCCAAAAGCGTCTTTTGGTTCGCGCACGTGTCCGTGAGTTGATCTGTACTCAGTCTTTCTTTCCGACTGACATCTACAATTTTTTCCTCTCTTTAGGATGTCGTTTCGAGGAAAAGCTCGCTCTATGTCATTGCCTCTCTCCTCCATTGCCTTCCATTTGACTCCAGGTGAGATATCTAGTACACTAATTTAGGAAGGTGGAACAGCTTGTGTTGGCTTAATTAAATCTCCGTGGAAATCAATATAATAATGTTATTTATATTATTAGAAATGCAATCAACTCGGCAGCGGAAGAAATATTTCTCCTCTGTTTCCAATGGCGACGATGAAAGAAAACTATTCACGGGGCACAAGTTTCCTAACGAAGGCTGCATCTACGTTGATAAAACGCCTTTGATCAAACGTCTCGTCAAAGTGACCAACCGTTACAGTGGAGTCTTTGTGAATCGACCTCGTCGCTTTGGAAAGAGTCTTCTTGTGAGCACCTTGGAAGAATATTTCAAAGGAAACAAGGAAGCGTTTAAAGGAACGGCAATTTACAATGATCCGGAAGTGACGTGGGAGAAATGGCCCGTTATCAAGTTAGATATGAGTCAACTTGAAGGGTCTACAATTGAGGAGGTCAAGTCATCTTTAATCAATTTGGTGAGAATCCTTTGAATGATGCAATGAATGCTAATAGGATAACAGTTGTTCTTGCTGTCGTTGATTTAGTTGCGAATAGTTGCTCAGCGTAAGGGAGTTGACATTTCTACTCCCGGATTACCGCCCAATCCTACTTCGATGCTCCTCAACTTATTTGAGGAAACCTATTCTAAGGAAGGAAAGGAGCTTGTCGTTCTCGTTGATGAGTATGATTCACCAATTGTCGCCAATTGGGCCAAAGATGACGTGGAGTTGGCAACAGCGTGCCAAAAATTCCTGTCAGGCTTCTACAGACAGTTGAAAGCGTCCTCTCCTATCATCCGGTTCCGCTTTATGACCGGAATCTCGTATTTGGCAAAAATGAGTATTCATTCTGGCTTGAATGACCTAAGAGATATAGACGATTACCCGGATCTTGGCGCAATTCTTGGCTTCACTCGAGAAGAAGTGACATCGACGTATTCTCCTGAAATTAAGGTTATTGCCAAAGAGCTGAATATGAAAGAGGATGAATTGATGGATGAAATTACGCGATATTACGATGGATACAATTGGGGTCGTAAGAATCTCCCTGCCACTCAAGTCTATCATCCACATTCAATCAACGAGTTTCTGACTTGGAAAGAATTTGGCTATTACTCGACGGCTTGGCCTACGCTACTGCGTCGTGTTGTCGATTCTGTTGATTTCGTTCGTTTCTCTGAATTACTGAGCGGAGAAGTGCCTATAAGATTAGAGACGTCCGACAGTCTTTTATCTTTGCAGAACCCCACTGATAGCCAAATGCGGCTTCTACTGTGGGAGCTTGGTATTCTCCAGCGTCGGCCCTCTGTCGACATGGGATCAGGTGTTCCCTTCACAAATGAGAGTGTGCGGCAGCACTTCACTGAACACGTGCTGCGTTATTTGTATGAAGATGACTCTACTGCCAGTAAACTGAGAGAAATGCGGATCGCCCTGGTAAAGGGAGATATTCCTACATTTGCAGAGACGTTTGCCACTGTGGTGGAGGGCATTCCTGCTCATGCTACGAAATCGAAAGACAAAGAGGGTGAAGCAATGCGAGAAAAGGAAGGATTCTATCACTTAATATACTTTGCTGTTATAAATGTTGTTGGGCCAAATTCGTCTTATATAGGATCTGAAGAGGTTCTTGAAGGACGATATAGAGCGGACTTGGTCCTCATTTCACCACACTTCGCAATGATATTTGAATTCAAAGCGAATCCCAAAAGTATCGATGAAGGACTTAAGCAAATAAAGAAGCAAAACTACATTGAAAAGTACGGAAAGTATTTGGAAAAGAAAATGAACGACGCGAAGACTATTGAGCAAAGAAAGAAGTGGGAAAAGAGATGGGAGACATGGAAATCCCTTCCCAAATGGGGAATTGGAATCAACGTCATCGTCAACAAGAAGGAAAAAACGGTAACCGAGACAACCTCAATAGCCGAGAAATTCCCCTTGTCATCTGATCTTTAGTTTGTGAACCGTCCTTGTTCTGTGTTAGTTAATGTTTGGTGTGATGAGTTAGGTGTCAAATGATGTCAGACAGAAAGAGAGTATGTCAGTAGATTAGCCAGGTCTTGATTTTTGTCAATAAAAATTTGTGCCACGTGTTTCATGTTTGAAGCATACTCTTGCGCTCAGCTCTTGCGCTCCCACTGCTCCCACGTATATATGACTGTTCCAAGTTCCCGGATTAGATGACCATCGCCCCCATTCTCCAAATCTTGCAAAATGGGGGCGGTGGTCGTCTTATCCGGGCATTTACGGCGCAATATCTTACCTTCTACTGGGATTATTAGAAAGTTTTGAAAGCTGGTTAGCTTACAAAAGTGAAAGCACAATTGCGTTCATTCCATCTAGTTTCGAACAACAGACAAAAACACAAGAAAAATAAGAAAAAAACTGAGTGTCATCACCCCCTCCCCCCGTCCTAACCTAAGCAAAATCCCATTCAGCAGCAACAGCCAACAGAGCGTAAACAAAGAAAACAACAAAAAAAACCCCTGAGTACTGATCACTTAATAGCTTAGTCCCCTTCTTCCTGTTGGTATTTATTGCGACGGATTCTCTTCAATTGCTTCATCGCCTCTTCCAATTCACGCCGCTTGCGCAAGATTTGCTCCTGAGCCTCGATTTCTTGCCGCATACCGCCAATCTTTCCCTTACTAATAGCAAATCCTTCCTCATCCTCCTCTTGTTCGTCCGATCGCGCCGCCGCTTTCACAAAGTTCTCCGACGCTTTTTTAACCGCAAAACCGGCCGCCTATACACACACCCCAAATAATAATAAACCCAGCCCCCCCCTCAGGGGAATTCTCCCTTACGTGTAAGCGTCTTGAATTTTCGCTGTCGGCATCCGCTTTGACTCTGCATGCGACGAGAAGCTGAGCCGTCGACGAGGCAACAGCCTTCGCCGAAGCAATCAGCTTCTCCGTATTGCTCACTCCTTGCACAGCGGAATTGGCCGCTTCGCATAGAGACTGCGTAGCAGATGCAACAAGACGAGCCTAAAGAAAAAAAAGCCCTCGACATTTTAAGGAGGGGAAAGATGAATACTAAGTGTGCGTACCGCTGAGACAAGACCTTCGGCCCATTGGCTATCATCGGAACCAGGAACGCCAGGACGAAGCTAAAATTCAACCAATTAAATTAAATATAAAAGTGCTAGTTTCTCTTCTTACTCTTCCTTGAGCGACTAATTCTCGTTGTGCCGCCGTCGCCGATTTGATGAGCGCGCCTGTCGCTGATGCGATGGCGCGCGCCGCTTCCAGGATCTGCTCATCGAAACTCAACGTCTCATCGGCTTCGTGTTTCTTCTCGCGTGGTTTTAGGAGCGCTAGTTTCTTCGCCGCCGCTTCGATCGACGCCGCAGCGTTGAGCAATTCATTCTCGGCGATGATGTTGGGATCGGTCGGATCGACCCAATCGTTTCCTTTGAGAACTTCCGCTGATTGGACGACTTCGCTCACGCACGATGCTACTTCTTTTGAATAGACTGTCAGCTTCTGTTTTTTATCGTGAGAAGGCTTCAGGAGAATCTGAAACGAAAGATAACTCATCCAATTTTAATTTTAAATATTTTTATTACCGAGTGAACGAGTTCGAGAAGAGAACGGAATGCAGTTGTGCATTCTTTTGCCGCTGTAATCGATCGATGTCCACTTTCAACTGCTTCAGCTTTGGCTGCAGCCGCCTAAAAGACACGATATAAGACTTATGAAATTCTATCTCATATCTAAAAAGGCTTCTGTTGTCGCACATAACAGTGTTTCGCTGGTTCTCTCGCCTCAAAACTAGGGCGTTCGTTCTTGCACATCAAAACTATTGCGATCGTTTTTGCCATCAAAACTTTTGCGATCATTCTTGCGCATCAAAACTTTATTGGCTTGTTCTCTGGCCTCAAAACTTTATCGGCTCGCTTTCTTTAGCCTCAAACTTTTTGCAATTTTTAGTGTATGGGTGGAATAATAGTGCGCATGAGTCGGCGACAGACGAGTATGCGTCAAGGGGCTCACTGACCCACGTGGACAGAACCCTGAACTATCTCTCACCTTTGTTGTCAGTAGCATATCAATAATTGCCTTTCGACCCAGATTCGCCGCCGCAGTGACGTCGTCTTGACGACCGGAATTTCCCGCAGCGACCGCTTTGGCTGTCGCTATAGTGACACCCTTACTGACACGTATGACGTCTTCTGGTGCAGCGTCGCGAGTCGGTTCATTATCCGATGTGAGTTCTTCAAGTTGAGCGGAGATTGCGTCGATCGCCGACTCAAGAGCGCGAACGCCGCGAGCCGCTTCGTCTTCGGCCGTCTTGACGGTTTTGAGAAGCGACGAAACATTCGCAACCATCGTCTAATTGTCAGATAATAAAATGAAATTAAAACTAACTTTTTAAGCTGTACCTTGGCGCATGATCTGAGATGTTCCATAGCCGGATCTTGGACGCTTTTTCCAAAAGCGTTCTTCGTCGCCGTGATCAGAAACCCAAGCGATGACGCAACATCACGCACAGCATTCAACAAAAGAACCTAAACAAAGGAAAGGTCGTATAATTAAACAGCGGCTAAAACTAAGAGACTACAGACGAGAAAGGCTCAGATATTACTAGCCAAATCTCAAGCTCAAACAAAAGAGACTACAAAAAGACCCCGCAGAACTCAGAGACTTCAAACTAACCTAGCCTCAACTCACAGACTACACACGGAACGACCTAGCTAAAAATTCAAGTTGAAAACGCTGAGAACGATCGAACGTTAGACGTTCAAACGCCTAATTGAGGCCTTCAATCGACTTTCAGAAAGTCGATGAAGACTTCGATCATTACATAGAGAGTCGATGAAGTCTCAATCTCTCTATAGCGGACGAAAACGCAGAAGACAAAGGGATCAAAAGGCAGCAGGCAAAGGGAGAGGGATCAAAACGCAGGAGACAAAGAGAGAGGGAACTGTGTGCAGGAGGATCTAACTAAGAACTCAGAGAACTAAACAAGGAGGAGTGGCTTTAGGGAACCCTATAGAAATAGTGTGGGGTCTATATATCTGACCTGAGCTTCTTGATCGTCTGACGTGAGCGCGGCGGCGCCGAGTTTCACGTGATCAGCCAAGACTCTAATGGTTCCAGCCGACGCTTCGGCAGCGGAAGCCAGCTGCTCTTGCGACGCCGCGGCACCGCTCACCAATTTCTTCGTGTCTTCAACGAGAGACTTTGCCGTACGAAGAATATTCTCGCGATGATCTCCAAACGTGTCTCCCTCCTCTTCCTTATTCAATAATCCCGTCGACGCGAACATGATCACTGTATCTAAATCGGAGATGATTCCCTTGACGCTATCCGCCGCGTTGATGCACGCCTGCGTTCCCTTGGCACCCGCCTGGAGCGCCGCCATCAAAGACGCAACCTGTAAAGAAAACAAAAATTCTAATTTTAAATATTCATTTTATTGGGATTGACTCACGTGATTCGTGACGTGTCTCGCGGTGTCCGAGAGTTCTTTCTTTCCCTGAAAATCGGTGGGATTGCTTTGGACACTTCCGGCACATTGCAACAATTCGCCCAATGCCCCGCCCAATCGTTGACAAGCCAGCTTCAATCGAGCAGCAATCTAAAAGAAGGAAATATAATTAATTCATTAATTTCTTTATTAATTCTTACGTCATCATTTTCAACTGTAGCAAGAGCTCCCCTACAATCGCTCGCCATTGTGCAATAAATTGCCGTCGTATCTTTGGAGACCACGCCCAATTCCGACGGATTCGTTCCCGCTTTGCCAACCTAAAGATACGATGATGTCATCCTCACAATGACGTCACATCTGTTCCATTTATACCATGTCTTGAGCTTTGACCATAATCGCTTTCGCGGAATTGCTCACACTCTCCTGATACTCGGCAAACGATTTGCTCACTTCACCACCAATCACGTCATCAAGCTTCATACAAATAATCAATAATATAATCATTGAATATATATTTTCTTACGGTTCCAGCTGCCTTTGAAATCGTGTTCACCATTCCGGCCGTGAGTCCCGCTTCGCTTGCCGCCATTTCCAACGTACTCTTCAAATCTTTCACCGCTTCCGTCATGTTTATTTTGAATGAATTCAGAATTTATTCTGAATTAATGCAGAATTTATTCTGAATTAATGCAGTATTTATTCTGAATAAATGCAGAAGTTATTCTGAATTAAAGCAGAATTTATTCTGAATTAATGCAGAATTTATTCTGAATTAATGCAAAATTAATTCTGAATAAATGCAGAATTAATTCTGAATTAATGCAGAATTAATTCAGAATTTATTCTGAATAAATGCAGAATTAATTCTGAATTAATGCAGAAAAAATGCGGAATTTATTCTGAATTAATGCAGAATTTATTCTGAATTAATGCAGAACTAATTCTGAATAAATACAGAATTAATTCTGAATTAATTAATGCAGAATAAAAGATCGTGAACTTACGTAGACAAGGTGCTTCAGCTTTCTTTTCAACATTCTATATTCTTTACGAGAGCTATGCTGCCATGAAGCATCCATGATCGTATGTAAGGTGAAGAAAACGACAGGCGCTCCGTCGTGAGTCGACGATACGTCGGCGATCGTTCTAAAAGATCGCTCGTACACCCCGAAACGCCATGACGACGAAAAACTTAGCAATAACCGTTCAGAACGTGACGGAACACGACAAGAAGTCGATCAAGAACCTCAAACTCGCTCGCTACAGGGCTTTTCGAGTGTAACGCGCGCTAAAACATCGCGAAAAAATCTCACATTCTCTGAATAAACACAGAATTTATTCTGACTTAATGCAGGATTTATTCTGAATTAATTCAGAATTTATTCTGAATTAATTCAGAATTTATACTGAATTAATGTAGAATTAATGAAGAATTATCGAAGAATTTATTCTGCATTAATTCAGAATAAAATTCAGCATTGATTCAGAATAAAATCTGCATTAATTCAGAATAAATTCTGCATTAATTCAGAATAAAATCTGCATTAATTCAGAATAAATTCTGCATTAATTCAGAATTAATTCTGAATTAATGCAGATTTTATTCTGAATTATTGCAGAATTAATTCTGACAAAATGCAAAATAAATTCTAAATTAATGCAGAATAAATGAGGAATTTATTCTGAATAAATGCAAAATTTATTCTGAATTAATGCAGAATTTATTCTCAATTATTGCACAATAAATGCGAACTTTATTCTCAATTAATTCAGAATTTATTCTGAATTAATGCAGAAATTATTCTAGATTAATGCAGAATTTATTCTGAAATAATGCAGAATTTATTTTCAATTATTGCAGAATTAATTCTGAATAAATGCAGAATTAATTCTTAATTAATGCAGAATAAATCGGGAATTTATTCTGCATTAATGCAGAATTTATTCTGAATTACCATATAATTTCAAGGAACAATTGTAGAAGGAAAAATTGTCCCAGGACAAATTGTCCCCAGGACAAATTGTCCCCAGGACAAATTGTCCTCAGGACAAATTGTCCCAGGACAAATTGTCCCCAGGACAAATTGTCCTAGGACAAATTGTCCCAGGACAAATTGTCCCAGGACAAATTGTCCCCAGGACAAATTGTCCCAGGACAAATTGTCCCAGGACAAATTGTCCCAGGACAAATTGCCCCAGGACAAATTGTCCCAGGACAAAATGCCCCAGGACAAATTGTCGCAGGACAAATTGTCACCAGGGCAAATTGTCCCCAGGACAAATTGCCCCAGGACAAATTGTCACAGGACAAACTGTCCCAAGGACAAATTGTCCCAAGGACAAATTGTCCCCAGGACAAATTGTCCCAGGACAAATTGTTCAAGGACAAATTGTCCCCAGGACAAATTGTCCCCAGGACAAATTCTCCCAGGACAAATTCTCCCAGGACAAATTGTCCTAGGACAAATTGTCCCAGGACAAATTGTCCCAGGACAAATTGTCCCCAGGACAAATTGTCCCCAGGAGAAATTGTCCCCAGGACAAATTGTCTCAGGACAAATTGTCCAAGGACAAATTGTCCCCAGGACAAATTGTCCCAGGACAAATTGTGCCAGGAAATTGTGCCAGGACAATTTGTCCTAGGGACAAATTGTCCCCAGGACAAATTGTGCCAGGACAAATTGTCCCCAGGACAAATTGTCCCCAGGACAAATTGTCCCCAGGACAAATTGTCCCAGGACAAATTGTCCCCAGGACAAATTGTCCCAGGACAAATTGTCCCCAGGACAAATTGTCCCAGGACAAATTGTCCCAGGACAATTTGTCCAGGGGAAAAATTGTCCCCACGACAAATTCTGAATTAATCAATTAATTATTGTCTCTTTTTCTTTCTTACTTTACGGCTGCCACGAGTTTTCTTATTGCGTCTGAAACGGTTTGCTGTGACTGGCCAGAAGTTGCCACGTGGCTGCGTCTCTTGGATTGACAGCCAAGCTTTTGGCTGAGCTGATTAGACTTGAACTGGCCGTCAACATATTCATGCCAGCCGTCACAATAGGCGCTTGCGCAGAACGAGCCTTACATAAAAGAAAAAATTAGACGATAGAATTTTGAGAGGTCCTAGGGTTTGGACTATATTATTCCTCATCATGGTTTATATATTTCAAGTGATATATCATTATGTGTACAGCAGTTTTATGACAAGACATAATCACTGGAATAATTAGAAGGAGAGAGATAGAGAGGGAGGAAAGGGAGAAGAAACGCCCCCACGCATAGTCACAGCTTATGTTTAGAGACTCAAACAACCCAAATGTTTTATATCTAATAGATAAGTCAGGTGACTTTTAAATTTTATCTCCATGCATTCAACGTGTTTCAGTTATCTGACGTTTCTTTCACTTATCCGGACACCAATCGAGTCTGCCCGCACGACGATGAATGGGAATTCTAGAAACGACGACCGACGAGGCACGACCGTGATAGCCAACGGGCAAGTGACGCCTAAAGAAGGAGAAGCATAGGTTTTATTATCGAAAGGCGAGAGAACGTTCGCTTTCGTGCCAGTTGGGAATCAGAGCGTTTTCTGGGCCTCGAAACATCGTTCCCACGTTGGTGGCGTGCTCGCGAGACGAGTACAAGTCCGTGTAGTCGCCTAGAAACATAAATTAAACGTAACATTTCGTTAGCTGGCTACATACGACTATACCGATATGAGCTGGCGTAGTCGGCATTCGGGACGATCTCTGACGAGGAGAGAGACCTAGCTGCTGTAAGAGTACAATGTTTTCACGCGGAGTTTCCTGTTGACATTAGAAAAAAGGTAAGAAAGCTAAAAACAATAAGAAATCAATTCAAAGACACGTTCATTTGATTGAAGTACCTTGGTCATTCTGTGAGGGCTTTAATCTTCGCTTCCTGATCCCTAACAGTCTCCTCTCTGCTTTTCTGACTACCTTGCATTGCCCTGTTAAAAATAAGACCTAGTGACACAGAGCAACACTCTGGCATCCATCTTGCTCACTTGTAATTTTCAACGTCCAAGTATATTCCAGTCTTGTCTCTCGCAGCGACCAAGTCTCTCTCCAGACGTTCGATCTCTTCAGTGTACTCCTAACAAATCAAATTGAAACTATATTCTCATCTCTTGTGTGCTCCTACTACCTTTATCAGAGCCTTCTTTGTCAATTTCTGATTGATTTCCGGCCTGTTCTTCATGTGTTCTATGCAGCTCTGTGAGCGTACTAGTAGTCCCAAAAGTACTGAGAGTTTCCTATATAAAATATTGGTCCTCTGCTCCTTCCCCGCGTTGTCATTGTACTTCACCTCAAAGTTGCATGATGCAGGCGATACCGTAGCAATAATCAGCCTCCTACTGTACCCTGCTTACTGTGTAAGAAGAGCAAAGTAATCTCTCGAACGATTTGTGGTGCACCCAAGCGAGACAAAGAGCTAAGGCGCAGGCTAACATCAAATTAAATAATTAAGGAAAAAACACAAAGAACCCAAAATAAGCCTAAATAACTTAATCGTCCCGTTTCTAAAGAAGGAAACGCTGATAAGGAATCGTCACTGTACAGCCCTTGCATAATATACCTTAATGACCCGTTCAAGTGACAACGCTGTGTCCGAGCCGAAGTCGTGACTTTGAGGACCTTTTTGTCCTATGAAAAATGTATGAGAAAAAGTATAAGATTGTTTAGAATACCATTGAGCAGTGTAGAAATCGGTTCTGTAGTAGGAGATTTCAATTTCATTTCATGGTAAGTCGTCTTGTCATCGCCGTACAGGCAGAAATACAGCATGACACCGAGTTGATTCCAATCGAGATTTTCATAAGTAAAGGGATCTGTCACGGTCTTTCTCTTGGGATACATGACGCTGACTACGTCTCTAATAAACAGGAACTCGTCATCGTAATCTTCCGCCCTATCCAAGTCAATGAGGACAGCTGTAAAAAAACTGCTAACTAAATTCCGCCAATAAAAGAAAAATTCTTGCCTTTGTATTCTCTTTCTTGAAATTGACGAAAACAGATGTTTTCGAGTCGTATGTCTGAGTGAGCGCGGAAAGCTGCTGCATGAAGTTGACTGATGGCCTCGCAGACGCTTCTGTAGAAATCTCCAAGGCAGCTGCGTGCCTCATCGCGAGACATTGGAGGGATCAGCATTGGAAATTGGAAGAACTTCTTGCCGCCAATAACTTCGTATTCAGCATTGCTGTCACTGAGAAGAGGAAGCAAAAATTGCAACTTATCAATACGGAGAACATTGGCACGTCGTCCTAGTCGCTCGGGATCCTTTGAAAGTAGCGCGAATTCTCTTGAAAGAGCACTCAAATTTTTTCTTTCAGCTTTGTCCAAAGGAAATTTCAATACCATCCTTTTAGCGTCATTGGCTAAAAGAATGGATTGAATTGAAGGCAACTGGTAATATCCTTCCCCGAGCTGTTTCAAGCAATCACAATTGGATGGAAGGGGAATAGACGTCGTAATGCTGCTTTTAAACGAGGTGATCCGTTTCATCAAAGTGCACTGAACCTTAAGCGTACGCAGAAACCGAGCCTTGACGTCGCTCTTTACAAGTGGCGTGACGTCAAATGAAAATTTCGCTTTCTTTTCGTTCCACGTACAAAAGACTTGAGAAACGCATGATTTTCCTTTTTTTGTTGCGGTGTAGCTGAATGGAAAGACGAAACCGCTCCATTCCGTAATCTCCGTGTCGCTATTCCGTATCCAAATTAAGTGACGTACCAGATTCCAGCACATCTTTATCACTGTGTCAGTGTGAGGACTTGATACATTTTCAATGAGAACGATAGGCTTGTCATTATCACAGTAGACAATAACATCAGGTTTTATTATTGAACCGGTGAAGATGTCGATGGGAAGTTCGTAACACTTGACTATAGAATTTTTCTCTATTTTCAAGGCTTCATCATCCACCCTTTCCCCATCAGCATCTTCACGCACCAATTTCTCAATCCACAGCTTCACCTTGTCGTAATCGTCTTGGTCATTGCCTTTAAATTCAAAAGAAGTCATTCCTGGAACTTCACTCAATTTGTACGCTTCTTCCTTCAATTGTTTGAGGAACTCTTTATCGGTCAAGTCATCGACTTCACTCGCATCGAAAAGTTCAATTGGAAAAGGAGTCTCTGAGCCTTTTTTTGACCTCTGTGCTGCCACTGATGTTGGCTGTTTCTTAAAGCGATTTGCACAGTGCGTCTTGCGCGGCGTTTGTAGTCTCTCTTCTGCATACACAAAACATTTTAGTTAATTCATTAATTATTCAACAACGCCGGCCGGCCTTCTTCCTTTACAGATAAATTACTTACTCCGACTTTTAGCAGGCGCCGCCATAGAAGAGCCGGCGGCGGCGACATCAGTTTCCGTTTTCTTCTTTTTTGCTTCTGCGCAAAAAAAATCAATCGGATTAGCAAGAAAATAGGTAAGGTAAAGTTAACTGACTTGAAACTTTTTTAGGGTTAGGAAATGTGTTAGCTGCTGCAGAAACGGCATCATCATCAATTGAAGCCATTCAGAAATACGGCTAAAAGAAATTAACATTTTCGGCATTATTTAATTAATTAATTAATTAATTAATCAATTAATTAATATAAAAGTAGGAAAGTGACACGCCCGCCGCCGCCGCCGCCGCAAGTACTCCGACGTGGTTTATCGAGTCACGTGATTTAGTTAAGAGGGGGGCCCCCTTATTCACACTCATCGCGGCGACGCGATCGAAAGCGCTGCAAGCGACGTTCGTTGCGCGTTTACAGTACACCTATAGGTCATGGCGGCCTTTAGTATAGTACAATGATTGTGGGGCGGCAATCACGACGCGTCAAATGGACCAAAAGAGCGGCGAAAGAGCGAAAAGTCGTGATCCACGTTTCATCGTTGTCAAGGCCGAACACACGCCCCCCGAAAAGCAATTACACTCCTTACTTGACAAACTCGGTTGGGACAAAGCGACAAAGGATGCTGCACGACGAAGCGACGAACGTTAACGGACGATCGACGCACTGCGGAGTATCCGGGAAACAACAAAGTGCTGTTACGACAGCTCCGCATGCGCAGTTTTCTCTCTTTCACCATAGATGTATTGTAGGGCAATAAACTGTGTTTGCGCATCCGGGTTACGCAGGTATTTTTTCGTTCGCCGTTTGACTGAAATCGTTAGGAACGCCGCGACATCGAAGGTCGAATGACCTTTATACACGGGTAAGAGACGCGTTTAGGGGATGGCGATTGTTGCGCAAGCGGTTCTGGGGCCCCTGTACGCGTTCGAGGAATTTCTTAGTCGATGCGCGCCCTTGGCGAGCGTTCGCTGTCGTTCGAATGGGTCCTGTTGTGCGTTTTATCGTTGCGCGATTGAGGTCTGAGGCTCCGTTGCGCATGGGAATTTTTCGTTCCGGCGATCGTTATATTTTTCCATAACCCTAACCCTTCTCTTCTAGTATCTATGTTTTTTCGAGGCCTTCCCGTCCTATTTCGGGTCCCATGTGTCTCTAGGCGTAGTTTAGGTGGGTTCTTGTTCCTATTTAGACTTGTATGTTGGGAAAAAAGAGTTTCGAGGCGAAGCAGAGGGTTGATGGGAGAGAAAGGGTAAGCTAGAAGAGCTGTACCACTATTCGTTCAGGTAAGGGGAATATTACTGTGGGTGGGATCAACTGAGCTAATCAATTTTTTTATTTTTTAGGGGGTAATCTCTTCTATATCCATAGGAGGAGGAACTGTAAGCAGGATACAATTGGAGGCCTAACAAGGGAGAAGGGACATGGACTGAAATGAGGACTGTACAGGTACTTGGGCGCATAGTATATAACTGTATTTCTCTATTTTATTTGCTGTTTCCTAGAGGGATATACAACTAACTATGAGCAAGGGATGGGAAAGGAGCGTGTATCTGAGGAACTACGATGAAGGGCACAGTTATTGACTGCATAAAGAATATGTGTTTTTCTGCTTAGTTTGTTTGTTGTTTTATAGAAAGGTGCAATGGGGACTGTGTGCTTCAAGGGATCAGATAAGTGTTTAATATATAACGTACGCGTTTTGTGGCTTTGGTCATTTTGTCTGTGGTAGGGGGGGATGAACCTGTAAGAATGGGAAGGTATGTGTATGAGGGGTGGGTTTATATTTACAGAGTTTCAGTCTTATATTTTAGACTATGGGGACATATAAGATGATATGAGAGTGTCGCGATAGGGCACTTCCCTGCAATAAAAAAGCTCCGGATAGCATATGGTACCACATTCGAGTGAACGTTTGGAAGTTCTACAAACTTAGTTCAAGCAACGTAATGAAAAGACTCCGATAGCGTCACTTGGCTCCGCTTCGAAGCGATGTAATCCTTCAATTTTAGATTGGTAACATTTATGTAAAGTAGAGAAAGACACGATGACATCATCTCATTCTCTCTATTATAGAGATGTCATGTGTTTATTAATTAAAAGTGTACGTGCACAAACTGTCGAGCAATAAAAAAGACGAATAAATTGCCCTTCTTTCACGTGTTTCATATTTGAAGTATACTCTTCGCGTATATATGACTCTTCCAAGTTCCCGGATTAGACGACCACCGCCCCCATTTTCCAAATCTTGCAAAATGGGGGCGGTGGTCGTCTTATCCGGGCATTTATGGCACATTATCTTACCTTCTACTCCTTCTACTGGGATTATTAGAAAAATTTGAAAGCTGGTTAGCTTACAAAAATGAAAGCACAATTGCGTTCATTCCATCTAGTTTCGAACAACAGACAAAAACACAAGAAGAATAAGAAAAAAACTGAGTGTCATCACCCCCTCCCCCCGTCCTAACCTAAGCAAAATCCCATTCAGCAGCAACAGCCAACAGAGCGTAAACAAAGAAAACAACAAAAAAAACCCCTGAGTACTGATCACTTAATAGCTTAGTCCCCTTCTTCCTGTTGGTATTTATTGCGACGGATTCTCTTCAATTGCTTCATCGCCTCTTCCAATTCACGCCGCTTGCGCAAGATTTGCTCCTGAGCCTCGATTTCTTGCCGCATACCGCCAATCTTTCCCTTACTAATAGCAAATCCTTCCTCATCCTCCTCTTGTTCGTCCGATCGCGCCGCCGCTTTCACAAAGTTCTCCGACGCTTTTTTAACCGCATAACCGGCCGCCTATACACACCCCAAATAATAATAAACCCAGCCCCCCTTAGGGGGATTTTCCCTCACGTGTAAGCGTCTTGAATTTTCGCTGTCGGCATCAGCTTTGACTCTGCATGCGACGAGAAGCTGAGCCGTCGACGAGGCAACAGCCTTCGCCGAAGCAATCAGCTTCTCCGTATTGCTCACTCCTTGCACAGCGGAATTGGCCGCTTCGCATAGAGACTGCGTAGCAGATGCAACAAGACGAGCCTAAAGAAAAAATAGCCCTCGAAATTTTAAGGAGGGTGGAGTAAAAGTGTGCGTACCGCTGAGACAAGACCTTCGGCCCATTGGCTATCATCGGAACCAGGAACGCCAGGACGAAGCTAAAAATCAATCAATTCAATTAAATATAAAAGTGCTAGTTTCTCTTCTTACTCTTCCTTGAGCGACTAATTCTCGTTGTGCCGCCGTCGCCGATTTGATGAGCGCGCCTGTCGCTGATGCGATGGCGCGCGCCGCTTCCAGGATCTGCTCATCGAAACTCAACGTCTCATCGGCTTCGTGTTTCTTCTCGCGCGGTTTTAGGAGCGCTAGTTTCTTCGCCGCCGCTTCGATCGACGCCGCAGCGTTGAGCAATTCATTCTCGGCGATGATGTTGGGATCGGTCGGATCGACCCAATCGTTTCCTTTGAGAACTTCCGCTGATTGGACGACTTCGCTCACGCACGATGCTACTTCTTTTGAATAGACTGTCAGCTTCTGTTTCTTATCGTGAGAAGGCTTTAGGAGAATCTGAACGAAAGATAACTCATCCAAATTTAATTTTAAATATTTTTATTACCGAGTGGACGAGTTCGAGAAGAGAACGGAATGCAGTTGTGCATTCTTTTGCGGCTGTAATCGATCGATGTCCACTTTCAACTGCTTCAGCTTTGGCTGCAGCCGCCTAAAAGACACGATATAACACTTATGAAATTCTATCCCATATCTAAAAAGGCTTCTGTTCTCGCACGTAACAGTGTTTCGCTGGTTCTCTCGCACATCAAAACTATTGCGATCGTTTTTGCGCATCAAAAATATTGCGACCGTTCTTGCGCATCAAATCATTTGCCTTAAAACTAAATTGGCTTGTTCTCTGGCCTCAAATCATTTTCGCTTGTTCTTGCGCATCAAAACTTTATCGACTTGTTCTCTGGCCTCAAAACTTTATTGGCTTGTTTTCTTTAGCCTCAAACGTTTTGCAATTTTTAGTGTATGGGTGGAAAAATAGTGCGCATGAGTCGGCGACAGACGAGTATGCGTCAAGAGGCTCACTGACCCACGGACAGAACCCCCTGAACTGTCTGTCTATCTCTCGCTTTCTCACCTTTGTTGTCAGTAGCATATCAATAATTGCCTTTCGACCCAGATTTGCCGCCGCAGTGACGTCGTCTTGACGACCAGAATTTCCCGCAGCGACCGCTTTCGCCGTCGCTATAGTGACACCCTTACTGACACGTATGACGTCTTCTGGTGCAGCGTCGCGAGTCGGTTCATTATCCGATGTAAGCTCTTCAAGTTGAGCGGAAATTGCGTCGATCGCCGACTCGAGAGCGCGAACGCCGCGAGCCGCTTCGTCTTCGGCCGTCTTGACGGTTTTGAGAAGCGACGAAACATTCGCAACCATCGTCTAATTGTCAGATAATAAAATGAAATTAAAACTAACTTTTAAAAATGTACCTTGGCGCATGATCTAAGATGTTCCATAGCCGGATCTTGAACGCTTTTTCCAAAAGCGTTTTTCGTCGCCGTGATCAGAAACCCAAGTGATGACGCAACATCACGCACAGCATTCAACAAAAGAACCTATAAACAGCGGCTAAACTAAGAGACTACAGACGAGAACGGCTCACAGATTACTAGACAAGAGGCTGAAGAAGGGCTTAGCTCAAACAAAAGAGACTACAAAAAGACCCAGCAGGGAACCTGAAACTCAGAGACTTCAAACTAACCTAGCCTCAACTCAGAGACTATACATGCATGGAACGACCTAGCTAAAAATCCAAGTTTAAAACGCTGAGACGTTAAACCGTTGGACGATCGAACGCCTAATTGAGGCCTTCATCGACTCTCTATATAACATAGAAAGACTTTGATCTTTATATAGAGAGTCGATGAAGTCTCAATCTCTCTATAGAGGATAAGAACTGTGTGCAGAAGGATCGAACTAAGAACTCAGAGAACTAAACAAGGGGGAGTGGCTTTATTCTTGACTTGAGAAACCCTATGGAAATAGTGTGGGGTATACATATATCTGACCTGAGCTTCTTGATCATCTGACGTAAGCGCGGCGGCGCCGAGTTTCACGTGATCAGCCAACACTCTAATCGTTCCAGCCGACGCTTCGGCAGCAGAAGCAAGCTGCTCTTGCGACGCCGCGGCACCGCTCACCAATTTCTTCGTGTCTTCAACGAGAGACTTGGCCGTACGAAGAATATTCTCGCGATGATCTCCAAACGTGTCTCCCTCCTCTTCCTTATTCAATAATCCCGTCGACGCAAACATGATCACGGTATCCAAATCGGAGATGATTCCCTTGACGCTATCCGCCGCGTTGATGCACGCCTGCGTTCCCTTGGCACCCGCCTGGAGCGCCGCCATCAAAGACGCAACCTGGGAACACGAGACAAAAATTATAATTTTAAATCTTCATTTTATTGGGATGGACTCACGTGATTCGTGACGTGTCTCGCGGTGTCCGAGAGTTCTTTCTTTCCTTGAAAATCGGTGGGATTGCTTTGGACACTTCCGGCACATTGCAACAATTCGCCCAGTGCCCCGCCCAATCGTTGACAAGCCAGCTTCAATCGAGCAGCAATCTAAAAGCAAAATAAAGCAATACTATTAATTAATTAATTAATTCTTACGTCATCATTTTCGACTGTAGCAAGAGCTCCCCTACAATCGCTCGCCATTGCGCAATAAATTGCCGTAGTATCTTTGGAGACCACGCCCAATTCCGAAGGATTCGTTCCCGCTTTGCCAACCTAAAGATATGATGATGTCATCCTCACAATGACGTCACATCTGTTCGAGTTACCATGTCTTGAGCTTTGACCATAATCGCTTTTGCGGAAATGCTCACACTCTCCTGATACTCGGCAAACGATTTGCTCACTTCACCACCAATGACGTCATCAAGCTTCATAAAAATAATCAATAATAAATAATCATTGAAAATATTTTTTCTTACGGTTCCAGCTGCCTTTGCAATTGTGTTCACCATTCCCGCCGTGAGTCCCGCTTCGCTTGCCGCCATTTCCAACGTACTCTTCAAATCTTTCACCGCTTCCGTCATGTTTCCGGCTGCGTCATTGATTTCCGCAAACGCTTCGGTCGCCGCCGGATTCCCGCCGCATTCTTTCGACGCGTACATCAATTGGAGCGCCGATTCGGCGAGCGTCTTCGTCTGCTCAAGAAGCGACATCTGTCGATCCGCATTCGACGTTTTCGATGCCGCTCCGACGGCAGAACGAGAAAGCGGAAGAAAATAATTCACAAAATTCGTAACCTAGAAGAAATCACATAACACTAATAATAATTATGATGATTGATTTTTAATCTGGTACCATGTGACCCAATTTTTCTGGGTCCCCTTTCGCTGCCACGGAAACGGGTTCGATGAGATCGCTGACTTCGCTTATATGACTCATCATTTGAGTGTGAAATCCTTGGAGAGTTGATTCGCTGCTTGGCGTCAATTTTGAACTGATTGCAGCCAATGACGCTTGATCTACTTCATTGATAGCCAAATTCAATGTTTCAATAGCCTCATCACATTCCGCTTGACCAGGAGACTTATCCCTAGAGAGAGAGTTATTAATTAATCAATTAATTATTGTCTTTTTTCCTTTCTTACTTTACGGCTGCTACGAGTTTTCTTATTGCGTCTGAAACGGCTTTGCTGTGACTGGCCAGAAGTTGCCACGTGGCCGCGTCTCTTGGATTCACAGCCAAGCTTTTGGCTGAGCTGATTAGACTTGAACTGGCCGTCAACATGTTCATGCCAGCCGTCACAATTGGCGCTTGCGCAGAACGAGCCTTCACATAGAGGAAAAAATTAGACAATAGAATTTTAAGAGGTCCTAGGGTTTGGACTATATTATTCCTCATCATGGTTTATATATCACGTGATATGTCATTATGTGTACAGCAGTTTTTATGACAAGACATAATCACTGGAATAATCTATACCTCTCTCCTCCCTTAGGAGAGAGATAGAGAGGGGAGAAAGGGAGAGGAAACGCCCCCACGCATAGTCACAGCTTATGTTTAGAGACACAAACAACCCAAATGTTTTATATCTAATAGATAAGTCAGGTGACTTTTCGTTAGTTCAATAATTTTATCTCCATGCATTTCACGTGTTTCAGTTATCTGACGTTTCTTTCGCTTATCCGGACACCAATAACTATCACAAACGTGTCCATATGGATAACCAAGAAGGCATCCAACACTGTTTTCAATCAAGTTTAGCCATTGCAGTAATACGAGGGTTTCACACAATGACGTCACAGTCTGATTAGTCTGTTCAAAAAAGTACAGTGAATCCAATAACCAAGTGCTTTGTTCCTTATATAAGGAGGTGTCCGCTAAGAGAGGTTTCAGTCTAGTAATACGGGCGTTCCAAGAACGATGACGTTCCAAAGGTCAATCACAGTCTGATTAGTCTCTGTTCAAAAAAAGTAGAGCAAAACCTCTCAATAACCATGACTTTCGTCCCTTATAAGAAGGTGTCCGCTAAGAGAGGTTCCACTGTACAGTACATTTTTAATTGATTAATAAATTAATTAATTATTATTAGGCGTTTCCTTTCCCCACTTCTCCGTTTCCTCTGCTTAGAGTATATTACCTGTGGAGTTATTTGCGCTGGAACGGAAGCGAATTCCGGCGCCGAAGCAAACTCAACTAAATCATCAATCGCTTCGAGAAGCGGCTTCGTCGAAAGAGAGCAATCGGCACGATTCTGATCATTCAAATTCCCAGCCAACGCCTAGAAAAAAGAAAACCCCGGCTCTAGATAAAGTAGAAGACCCCTTCTCCCCCTAATACTTTGATATTCTTTACGAGACCCGCCGTGCACGTGGCCACGTCTTTCGCCGATTGGACAAACTTTCGTTTGGCCACGGGATTCTTTGTCTTACTGGAAGCGACTTTGCAAGCGTTGCATAAAGCCGATGTATGCTTCGCGATGACCGTCGCCGAACTGAGAACCTGCGATTGGACGCTCGATGGATCGAGAAGTTGTTCGCACGCTTGACGAATCGCCTGTTGAGCGCGCGCGAATTGCGACGAATCGACGAGACCCGGAACCGCAGCTGTGCTCGACGGATCCGAGATCGCGACGAGATACGCTGATTGGGCGGCGCTTTCAGTCAGCGCGCACACCGCCGTCGCCGCTTTGCCTACGGCCGTGCCGAAGTCCTCGTGGCGCTCCGCTTTCGCGTGTTTCGTAATATCGCCCATCGCTTCGCCCAAGATCTAAAAAACACGTCTCCTCGCTCCATTTAGAAGGGCTCATTCACACTAGCAATGCAACGTATCCTATGATTGGTTGCTTTGCCTTTGTGACATCAGTCACCCCCGAACCATATTAGGAAGTTGCTAGTGTGAATCGGGATAGAATCTGCACTGACCTTCGAATTTTCCATGACCGAGTCGACGCACGCAAAGTACGTGCTATCGTTGACCGGTTCGACCGGATTCTGCAACATTGCACCCGTTGTCTGCATCTTCCTAAGCGCATTGTCGCATTCGCGTTGTCCCGGCGCCGCGGCCGTGCACACAGTCACGAGCGCATTGATAGCATCTGTAACACCTCTGCAAAAGAAAACAAAAACAAATTTACGAAGACCCCAGCCCCTTTCGTTTGGCCCCTTTACCTCGCCGCCGCAGCCAAATTGTTTTTCACGTTCGGCGCGTTGGGATCAGCTGAGAGCGCTTTGGCGCCAAGTAGCAATTTACTCGACGACATGGAGACAGATCTCAAATAGCCAACGATTTCATTCCGCGCAGCCTTTTCCTAGAAACCCCCATCGTTTCCCCCCACTCTATCAGTCTCTCTCTCCCCCTTACCTTCGATAGCCCAGCTAGCATGAGCCCCGAGTTGAGCACGGCCTTGTATTTTCCGGCGAATTTCTTCGACGCTTGCGCCAATTGCATGTGCGTCCCGCGCGAATTCGCCACCAATTCGCTCGCGCTGACGTTCAACGCCGCCGCGCTGACGCTCAACGACGTTTGAACGTCCTGAAACGACATATCACCCGCCGGCGGATATTGCCCCGTCGTCAGGGCAACGCTAGCGGCGGCGATTTCTTTGATCGCCGCATCGACGTCTCGTTGTCCGGGAAGACAATTGATGACTTGATTCAATGCCTGAGAAACGGCTTTGGCCGCTTGAGCGAGACGAGATTGATTTTCCGGGTTCTGTGGCGAAGCAATCGCTTTCTTTGCTTCGTCAATGAGATGACGCGAATGACGCATGACTTGAATTGCCGTGGCAACGATCTGCTCTTGCGCACTGCGATCATCGGTTGCCGCGGCAACGCCACGAACAGAACCGGTAAGAACTTTGAGAGCATTGGCCGTGTCACGTGCCGCGATTCCAGTATAGTTCTCATTTCCCTAACACGAAGATTATTAGAGTGGAATATATATGACGTGTACCAATGCTAACCTGAGCTGCAGCTGTCAGTAACTGAGCCATTGAAGCGCCAACTGTTTTCGATGTAGCACCCAGTTCAAGGGCACATGACTCCGCCTTAAAAAATAGACAAGTAACTCTCTCTATATATAGAGCCCTAGACATTATTTATTGTCTCACCGTTTCTCCGGGCAAAGGAAGCAATTTCCCGGAAGCGGCCGTCTTCTGCACAGAAACGAGATCGGCCTCCAACTGTCTCACAACATCAATAGCACTTTCAACTTCCAAAGAACCGCATGCTTCAGCAGCCTAAAGAAAAAAATAATTAATCAATAATCAATAATACCGTCATTACCTTGGCAGCAGCCGCTCTCAAGTCAGCCAAACACGTGGCTGTCTGCTTAGCAAAATTAGCCAATTGCAACGCAGCAGCTTGATCACCGACGGTGGGAACAGCAGCTTTCGAAGCGGCAATCATCTTGCCACACGGCTGTATAATGGCCTGACTGGCATTGATAAGACCCAGCTGAGAACTTGGGCTCTCCGGATTGGCCATACTCGCGCGTACAGACTGAACGAGCCGCCCAATGTGATCAGCCACAGTCTTGCAATTTCCAAGAAGCTGTTGCTGAGACGACTGATTTCGATTGGTCGGTCCGGCGCCTTGCGCGGCGGCAATGCATTGCGTCGCCGCGGCCGCCGTATGCTTCGCCGCAACTTCTAATTTCTTAATTAGTTTCTTCTTCAATGCGTTATTGGCTGCCGCGTTGACGGCCATGCGGAGATCTTCCGTCGCCGTTTTGAGTGCCGCTTGCGCTTCTCCGCTCGACGGATCACGCGCCGAGACTTTGGCTGCGTCGACCATCTTCGCTGTGGCATCTGCCAGACCCCTGGCCGCGGCCAAAAGACGCTTCTTCGCATCTTCATCCGAGAAGCCCGACGCTTCGTCTTTGATACCGGAAACCATTTGAGAAGTTGCCTAGGAGACCACAAAAAATCAATACTATAAACGATTGGTTATTTGTTGGCTTTACCATGGCAACTGTTTTTGCTGATTTGACTGTTTCCTGTGCGTTTCCGAGACTGTTGATGAGTCGTTCTGTTGCGGCGAGAATCATCTCGATTTGTTCCTCGTATTTTCCGCCTTTGAGTCCGCCCACTTCAATGTCACGAATGTAGCGGAGAAGATCTTGAAGTGCATCTGTCACTTTCGTTGCCGACATTCCAAGTTCTTTCAGAGCATCATCATCGCTGCAGGCATTCTAAAAACAACAAGAATCGTTTAACTATTTTGAATAGTGTATGGAAAAAAAGAGGCCAATGGAATAGTGTATGGAAAAAAAGGGGACAAAGGAATAGTGTAGGTATATATTACCTGTGCTGAGCTGACTGTTCCTTCAACGGCTCCGGCGACTTGTTTTGCCGAATTGATGAGTTGTTCTTGACACAAAGGATTCGTCACAGTAGGAGCAACAATCTAATGAAAATCAATAGAAAATCAACTCTTCCTAACGCGCGTTAGTTACCTTGGTGCATGCCACTAATTGAGACGTTGCTGTTGCCGTTCCTTTCGTCGCAGTGATGACGTTGGCTTGGAGAGAGCTATCCGGGCATTTCCCAGCCACCGTCTTTGCATTCTGCACGAGCCCGGATGTCGCCACGGCAACGGCTTTTGCTTTAGCAAGAAGAGCGTCTTGAACTTCTTGCGTCACATCCGGGTCTCCCATGAGAAGGAGAAGCCGAGTTCCGGATAATCCCAGCTCAGCAGCGGCATCCAACAAAGCCTTGCGATTCTAAAACAACCACGTGTCTATTATTACTATTTAATTATTGATTATTTCGTACCTGAGCTTCCGACGGTTCAGCGGACATGAGAAGATTTCTCACGGCCCCAGCGAGACCCCGCGCCGCCGAGAGAAGCTTCTCTCCATCATGACTACTTCCCTGAAGAGCAGCAATCATTCTCACGCCCTTGGAAAGTTCCGTCAGATTAGAGGAAAGCGTTGTAACAGCAGCGCCAACAGCTGTATAATCAATATCAGCAGGATCAGCTAAAGGGAAAAAATTAATCAATAAAAATTAATCAATAAAATTAATTACCTCCGGTGAGTCCGACCATCTGCGCAGCCGCCGCTGTCATGGCAGCGAGTTGTGAGCCCACATTCTGCCTTGATACATCCAATGTATTCTGCTTCCATTTCATGGACTGAGGATCGTTGCCAAGGGGTGGCAATTGCGTGGGCGCTTCCAGCTCATTCACAGCCACATCCGCAGTCCCAAGACCCTTGGCTATGGAACTCTGTAGCGCTTGTTGAGCAGGAGAGAATCCAGGAGCTGAGGCAGCCTGTCTCTGAATCTGAGAACCCTCCAAGGGTTCATTGGGAACGAAAAGAGCGCCGCTCTCTCCAGCCGCTCGGAGAACACCCGGATGAGCAATTTGACCCTCTTCGCCACGATCACCAGACGCAGTCACGTAACTCACTTGCGTCGCTCTAAAAAAATCAATAAAATAAGAAATTACAGTAAAATTACAAGAGACAGGGCAACTCTTCTCCCTCATCGAGTACTAGAGAGTACGAAGAGGTAGCTACTACAAAGGCTCCAACTACTACAAAGGCTACAACTAATTCTAAGGGCCTAAATATTAAATTTAGGGCCTAAACTTTGATTCTAAGGACCTAAATATTAAATTGAGGGACTAAACTTTGATTCTAAGGACCTAAATATTAAATTGAGGGCCTAAATTTCGATTCTAAGAACCTAAATATTAAATTGAGGGCCTAAACTTTCATTCGAAGGGCCTAAATATTAAATTTAGGGCCTAAACTTTCATTCTAAGGACCTAAATATTAAATTGAGCGACTAAACTTTGATTCTAAGGACCTAAATATTAAATTGAGGGCCTAAATTTTGATTCTAAGAACCTAAATATTAAATTTAGGGCCTAAACTTTCATTCTAAGGACCTAAATATTAAATTGAGGGACTAAACTTTGATTCTAAGGACCTAAATATTAAATTGAGGGCATAAATATTGATTCTAAGAACCTAAATATTAAATTGAGGGCCTAAACTTTGATTCTAAGGGCCTAAATATTAAATTTAGGGCCTAAACTTTCATTCTAAGGACCTAAATATTAAATTTAGGGCCTAAACTTTGATTCTAAAGGCCTAAATATTAAATTTAGGGCCTAAACTTTGATTCTAAGGGCCTAAATATTAAAGTTTAGGGCCTAAACTTTCATTCTAAGGGCCTAAACATTAAATTGAGGGCCTAAAGTTTGATTCTAAGGGCCTAAATAATAAATTGAGGGCCTAAACTTTCATTCTAAGGGCCTAAATAATAAATTGAGGGCCTAAACTTTGATTCTAAGAGCCTAAATATTAAATTGAGGGCCTAAATATTAAATTGAGGGCCTAAACTTTGATACAATGGGTGAGGCTACGACTACAACGGCTACAATGGCTACAACGGCTACAACGGCTACAACGACTACAACGACTACAAGGACTACAACGGCTACAAAGGCTACAACGACTACAACTACTACAACAACTACAACGGCTACAACGGCTACAAAGGCTACAATGGCTACAACGACTACAATGGCTACAACGACTACAAAGGCTACAACGACTACAATGGCTACAAGGACTACAACGGCTACAACGACTACAAAGGCTACAATGGCTACAATGGCTACAACGACTACAACGGCTACAAGGACTACAACGGCTACAACGACTACAAAGGCTACAATGGCTACAATGGCTACAACGACTACAACGGCTACAAGGACTACAACGGCTACAACGACTACAAAGGCTACAATGGCTACAATGGCTACAACGACTACAACGGCTACAAGGACTACAACGGCTACAACGACTACAAAGGCTACAATGGCTACAATGGCTACAACGACTACAACGGCTACAACGACTACAATGGCTACAAAGGCTACAACGGCTACAATGGCTACAATGGCTACAACGACTACAACTACTACAACGACTACAACGGCTACAAAGGCTACAAAGGCTACAATGGCTACAACGACTACAATGGCTACAAGGACTACAACGGCTACAACGACTACAAAGGCTACAACTACTACAATGGCTACAAGGACTACAACGGCTACAACGACTACAAAGGCTACAATGGCTACAATGGCTACAACGACTACAACGACTACAAAGGCTACAACTACTACAATGGCTACAAGGACTACAACGGCTACAACGACTACAAAGGCTACAACTACTACAACGGCTACAAGGACTACAAAGGCTACAACGACTACAAAGGCTACAACGACTACAATGGCTACAACGACTACAATGGCTACAACGACTACAACGGCTACAAGGACTACAACGGCTACAACGACTACAAAGGCTACAACGACTACAATGGCTACAACGACTACAATGGCTACAACGACTACAATGGCTACAACGACTACAACTACTACAACGACTACAACGGCTACAAAGGCTACAAAGGCTACAATGGCTACAACGACTACAATGGCTACAAGGACTACAACGGCTACAACGACTACAAAGGCTACAACTACTACAATGGCTACAAGGACTACAACGACTACAAAGGCTACAACTACTACAATGGCTACAAGGACTACAACGGCTACAACGACTACAAAGGCTACAACTACTACAACGGCTACAAGGACTACAAAGGCTACAACGACTACAAAGGCTACAACGACTACAATGGCTACAACGACTACAATGGCTACAACGACTACAACGGCTACAAGGACTACAACGGCTACAACGACTACAAAGGCTACAACGACTACAATGGCTACAACGACTACAATGGCTACAACGACTACAATAGCTACAACGACTACAACTACTACAACGACTACAACGGCTACAAAGGCTACAAAGGCTACAATGGCTACAACGACTACAATGGCTACAAGGACTACAACGGCTACAACGACTACAAAGGCTACAACTACTACAATGGCTACAAGGACTACAACGACTACAAAGGCTACAACTACTACAATGGCTACAAGGACTACAACGGCTACAACTACTACAACGGCTACAAGGACTACAAAGGCTACAACGACTACAAAGGCTACAACGACTACAATGGCTACAACGACTACAATGGCTACAACGACTACAACGGCTACAAGGACTACAACGGCTACAACGACTACAAAGGCTACAACGACTACAATGGCTACAACGACTACAATGGCTACAACGACTACAATGGCTACAACGACTACAACTACTACAACGACTACAACGGCTACAAAGGCTACAAAGGCTACAATGGCTACAACGACTACAATGGCTACAAGGACTACAACGGCTACAACGACTACAAAGGCTACAACTACTACAATGGCTACAAGGACTACAACGGCTACAACGACTACAAAGGCTACAACTACTACAATGGCTACAAGGACTACAAAGGCTACAACTACTACAACGACTACAAAGGCTACAAAGGCTACAATGGCTACAACGACTACAATGGCTACAAGGACTACAACGGCTACAACGACTACAAAGGCTACAACTACTACAATGGCTACAAGGACTACAACGACTACAAAGGCTACAACTACTACAATGGCTACGACTACAATGGCTACAACGACTACAACGGCTACAAGGACTACAACGGCTACAACGACTACAAAGGCTACAACTACTACAATGGCTACAAGGACTACAACGGCTACAACGACTACAAAGGCTACAATGGCTACAATGGCTACAACGACTACAACGGCTACAACGACTACAAAGGCTACAACGGCTACAATGGCTACAATGGCTACAACGACTACAACTACTACAACGACTACAAAGGCTACAAAGGCTACAATGGCTACAACGACTACAATGGCTACAAGGACTACAACGGCTACAACGACTACAAAGGCTACAACTACTACAATGGCTACAAGGACTACAACGGCTACAACGACTACAAAGGCTACAACTACTACAACGGCTACAAGGACTACAACGGCTACAACGACTACAAAGGCTACAACGACTACAATGGCTACAAGGACTACAACGGCTACAACGACTACAAAGGCTACAACTACTACAATGGCTACAAGGACTACAACGACTACAACGGCTACAAAGGCTACAATGGCTACAACGACTACAAAGGCTACATTGACGACTACAACGGCTACAACGACTACAAAGGCTACAAAGGCCCTTCTTTCTAATCGATTAATAGAGAGAACGAAGTGGTAGCTCTTCGTTCTCATTATTAATAAATGACAGTAAAATTACAAGGGATAGGCCTACTCTTCTCCCTTGTAATAAAATAAACAATTATAGAGTAATATTTAATTATTGACCTTGCCGGAAGAACCATGTCTTCAGTCAACGTGGTCTCGTCTTCCACTTCCGGGACTCGTCTATCCGTCGCACGTTTCTAAAAACAATACATAATCAATAAATAAATTAGGTCTAATCCTATTACCTTTTTCAAAATGATATCAATGTATCCTGCAATGAGACGGGATATCTGTTCTCCTTCCGTCGTCTGAACGGAGTAATAGGACTCGGAATAATCTCCGAAATCGAGAGTGAAGCTGTTTGGTGACGCGGCCCAACGACGAACCGTCGTCAAGGGCCAAGTCTTCATCACTTCCTTCGTTCTCTCGTCGACGCGCATGATACTCTCGCGCGTAATTCCCAAAAGACGAGGAACGAGTTTATTCTTTCCCTTCATCTTTTCCTATAGGAAGACACAAAAAATCAATAATTAATATAATAACTATTGATTTTTTCGTACTTTGACGAGAAAGAATGTGACGCCGTATGTTTTGAGTGAACGGACGACTTGAATGTAGCGAAACTTGGCATTCAATTGAGAAAGTCCCGTAAACTTGGCATGTTCCGAGAAGACACGCCTCTCCACTCCCTTAGCCTTCACATACTCCTTAGGCAAATAGCTACCAAGTCTAAGAAAGAAAGAAAAATAAATAATCAATCAAAATTAAAAAATTAATATTACTCTTCCGTGATGTATCCGGGTTTGTGTTTTCCTACGTCATGGTTTCCCAGGACGATCTGACATTGGAGTGCTGCCAAGTTGATTGCTTCTTCATAAGTGCATGGATGAGTTCCGTCTACGATTGCGTCTCTTGCTTGAGCGTAGAGTTGATTCAATTGAACGGGATCATTGCGATCCACGTTCTGATCCGAAAAGAAGAACTTTTTCCTAAGCAATCAGAAAATCAATACTAATTAATTTAATCTAATTTGAGACATGCCTCAAAAGGAGAACTTGAGTCTCCGCGATTCCTTGAGATCTCAACGTTTTGTCATGTGACAGCCAATTGACTATAGACCCAATAAGACAATAATAAATAATACTTATAATCAATACCATCATCTTCGGTGTGAAGTTTCTTCTTCAATGCTTCCATTTTCTTCTGATCTCTCACTTGCGGGGGAGCAGCCTAAACGAATTAACTCCATTAACCGCAAACAGGAAACAGACGCATAGACGGGACATCACCTTTTTGGGCGTGGTCTCTTCGTCCTCGCAAACCAACGAAAATTCCTCAAAATTCGTAATTCCTAAGTACAAAAAATTATACAAACACGCGAAAAATTCAATTTGAATTCACCAATTCGTTCGCAAACAGTTCTCACGAGCTGATCAACAGTAAAACTGTCATCAACCTAAAACAGGAAATAAAAGAAAAATTCAAAAACTAATATTTTTTTCAACGTACCAAAACGGTTTTGAGAGATTCGTCCATCATTCTCACACGAAGTTGTCTCATCTTGTTCTTATACTCAAGCAAATCCTACACCGAAAAAAATAATAAAATAATTAGAAACCTCCAAACGGGAAACGAATATCTCTTTCTTACGCCCGGCTTGAGAAGATAAAAATCGAGAGTGCGCCCATTTTCGAGCCACACGCCTCGTTTTGGGTCCTCATTGGCCAAAAATAAGCCGTGACCTTGTCCTATAAACACGCGATGTTCAAATAAGGAAGGTGACAAAGCCGTAGAACAGCGAATTCAAAAGCGTGCGCAGAATCGCGAGAATACCGCAACAGTTTAGGAGCGCTGTTTATAGCGAGAAAACAGGGAGTGGTAAAGAACGCGGGGGCTCGAAGATGGAAGCGCGAGGGCGCGGACGAACGGATGAGAACGCGACGCGATTATCTTCATCTTACCGGCCCCAGGCGGTTCGCCGATTCGCTCGCGAATCATCTTGCATGCGTCGTAGACGATCATGCTCGGTTCGAACTGCAAAGCGATAGTGTTGTCGTGACGGAGACGACGAGATTTCGCCGTTTGGAGTCCCGTAAGGGGGCCCGCTTTGCTTACTTGCATCGTTTTCACGTTGTTCTGATCGACAACGTTGATACGGAGCGCGAGAGACGCCATTTCGGTCGTTCGACAGGGCGCAAAGCGAGTCTACGCCTTGGAAAACGATGCTTTGTGACGGTTGGGTGGGCTCCAAAATATCCGGGGGACGAGAAGGAATTCGATACGCTCCCGGTTTGAAACGTCATCCTGCTTGACGTCACATTGACGTTTCTAAGTTGTCGAGCGCACGCTATCGTCACCTCGGCATCGTAAACATGTCGTACAGAGACATGAGAAGTGAGTGTCTTTGAAGCGTTATCCTGGTCTAATTGCTCGTGCAGACTTTACCGAAATGATGCGCGCACTCGGTTATCCACGTCTCATCTCCATGGAAAACTTCCGCAGCCCAAACTTCGCTCTCGTCTCCGAAATTCTTCAGTGGCTCGTTCGAAGGTCATTCCGCCGTCTAACCCTTGCTAACGCGCACGCGATAGACTCTTCTAGGTACGACCCAAACGCCGAACTCCCTATGGACACCGATACGGAGCAAGATCGCGTTCTTTTCATCAAATCTGTCGCACAGTTTATGGTGAGCCCATAGGCCACGCCTACTCCGTAACTCATAGCTACGAGCGTGCGCATTCTTGATATATCGTGTCTTCGTCACTATTTTATAGGCAACGAAAGCTCATATCAAACTCAATGGGAAAAAACTTTATGGAGCCGACGGTTATGCAGTGAAAGAACTTCTAAAAATAGCATCAATGCTTTATGACGCAATGAGATCCAATCAGAACGATCGTGCTGGCGTAAAACCAGCAACAATTGAACAATTTGACATCACTAGCAAAGTAATAAAAACCTCATGAATTAAATTAAAAATTAATTAATATTTATTTTTAGACTAGTGATCTAAAATTAGTTCGTCAATTAGCTTCTGAAATTACAGAACATGGATCGAGTTTGAGTGCTTTACTCAAACAGGAAGTAGAATTACAGGTAAGAATATTTAGTAATTTTATATATGACTACTTTATTAATTAATTAGGAAATGCGTGTTGCTGTTATTGCTCGACCCTTGGAATTAGACGAAATTGAGAGAGAATTGAAAACGAGTATTAATCAAGTTCACGTAAGAAAATTCAATATTTAATTAAATATATAATAATAGCATTTCTATAGGGGAAAACTCGGGAGTCTGTTCATCGTTTGGAAAATTTGGCGGGAGACGAAGCGAATTTAGAAGCGAGAATCGAAAAGAAAAAACAGGAATTGGAGAGAAATCAAAAGAGACTCAAAAGCCTTCAAAACGTCAGGTAAAGATCAACATAGGAAAAAAATTAAACTATTCAATTTTTCAACTCTACTTTTAGACCAGCATTTATGGACGAATACGAAAAACTCGAAGGAGAATTAAAACGACATTACGAAGTAGAAAGAAAATTAATTAATTAATTAATTAAACTAATTTTTTCGTATAGGAATACATAGAAAGATTTAGAAACTTGACCTACCTTGAGCATCAGCTGAAAGAACTGAACCGTATAGAGCAAGAAAAACTAGAGGTAAGAAATCCATAAATTGAATATTCCTAATTTATTATTTCTCCCTCCCTTTAGGCAACGAATCTTTCCCTACAGGAAATGCAGAGACGCATGCAGGAACAAGAGCAGCATCTCCACGGGGGAATCAACGATACATTTGCATTGACAGGAGACAGTGGAGTTGAACATGATGACGAAGAGGAGGACGAAGATGAGGAGGACGGAGAAGATGATGACGAAGAGGAGGAAGAAGAGGAAGGGGAAATACGGGGAAAGGGAGGAAGACGCGTATTTGGGAATATGACTGGGGAAGGGCTCGATGTAAGAAAAAATCAATTAAAAATAATTAAATTCATACGTTGTTTTTTGCAGGATGAAGGAGGAAGTAGTCTTACTACGGAAGCTGATAGTGAGGATATTGATAATGGTCATTTGCTTGGGCAAGACGGTGATGAAGATGATGAAGACGTTCTTGGCGCCTATGGGGACGAACATGATGACGATGGAGGCGATGGAGGGATACCGGATATGGGAAGTGATGACGATTTTTAAATCTAACATACATGACGAATACAAATAAAGAATCACAACTCCTGGAGCCATTTCGCCTTTTCTTGTACTCGATCAACTATTGGACGCACTGGTATCACGTGTTATCGAGTAGGGCATGTGAACGTGTCTCACTACGTACTTCTCCATCTAAAAAAATTGACGACGAAATCGTCTTCAGCGTTGTCTTTTCCTCCTGATCCAATCGTCTCACCGTCATCTCTCTGTTCTTATACGGGCCTTCAAAATCTTTTGAGAACCATCAGCGCCGTTCCTCGTTTCGGACAAAAAAACTAGTAAGAATGCTGGATAATTTTTCTGTTTTAGTCTACATTTTCTTTTTGATGAGCATTTCGTGCCGCGAAAGCAAAATTTTCTCTTATTACTAGTAATTAGGAAAAGAAACCTCATTCGAAGTTGCTCAACGACGAAATGGCCCAATCAGCATCACCTGAGCCTCGATCTTCCCACGAAAGTGCGTTGATCGGCGATGAATTGCATCTCTTCGGTGGAAGAACGGGATTTTCACATGAGAGAATACGATGAGCGATGGCCTTCGTTCATGAGAGAATACGATGAGCGAAGGCCTTCGTTCATGAGAGAATACGATGAGCGAAGGCCTTCGTTCATGAGAAAATACGATGAGCGAAGGCCTTCGTTCATGAGAGAATACGATGAGCGAAGGCCTTCGTTCATGAGAGAATACGATGAGCGAAGGCCTTCGTTCATAAGAGAATACGATGAGCGAAGCCTTCGTTCATAAGAGAATACGATGAGCGAAGGCCTTCGTTCATGAGAGAATACGATGAGCGATGGCCTTCGTTCATAAGAGAATACGATGAGCGATGGCTTCGTTCATAAGAGAATACGATGAGCGAAGGCTTCGTTCATAAGAGAATACGATGAGCGAAGCCTTCGTTCATAAGAGAATACGATGAGCGAAGGCCTTCGTTCATAAGAGAATACGATGAGCGATGGCTTCGTTCATAAGAGAATACGATGAGCGAAGGCCTTCGTTCATAAGAGAATACGATGAGCGAAGCCTTCGTTCATAAGAGAATACGATGAGCGAAGCCTTCGTTCATAAGAGAATACGATGAGCGAAGGCCTTCGTTCATGAGAGAATACGATGAGCGAAGGCCTTCGTTCATAAGAGAATACGATGAGCGAAGCCTTCGTTCATAAGAGAATACGATGAGCGAAGGCCTTCGTTCATGAGAGAATACGATGAGCGATGGCCTTCGTTCATAAGAGAATACGATGAGCGAAGGCCTTCGTTCATGAGAGAATACGATGAGCGATGGCCTTCGTTCATGAGAGAATACGATGAGCGAAGGCCTTCGTTCATAAGAGAATACGATGAGCGAAGGCCTTCGTTCATGAGAGAATACGATGAGCGAAGGCCTTCGTTCATGAGAGAATACGATGAGCGATGGCCTTCGTTCATAAGAGAATACGATGAGCGAAGGCCTTCGTTCATAAGAGAATACGATGAGCGAAGGCCTTCGTTCATGAGAGAATACGATGAGCGATGGCCTTCGTTCATGAGAGAATACGATGAGCGAAGCCTTCGTTCATAAGAGAATACGATGAGCGAAGGCTTCGTTCATGAGAGAATACGATGAGCGAAGGCTTCGTTCATAAGAGAATACGATGAGCGAAGCCTTCGTTCATAAGAGAATACGATGAGCGAAGGCCTTCGTTCATGAGAGAATACGATGAGCGATGGCCTTCGTTCATGAGAGAATACGATGAGCGAAGGCCTTCGTTCATAAGAGAATACGATGAGCGAAGGCCTTCGTTCATGAGAGAATACGATGAGCGAAGGCCTTCGTTCATAAGAGAATACGATGAGCGATGGCCTTCGTTCATAAGAGAATACGATGAGCGAAGGCTTCGTTCATGAGAGAATACGATGAGCGAAGGCCTTCGTTCATAAGAGAATACGATGAGCGATGGCCTTCGTTCATAAGAGAATACGATGAGCGAAGGCCTTCGTTCATGAGAGAATACGATGAGCGAAGGCCTTCGTTCATAAGAGAATACGATGAGCGAAGGCCTTCGTTCATAAGAGAATACGATGAGCGAAGGCTTCGTTCATGAGAGAATACGATGAGCGATGGCCTTCGTTCATAAGAGAATACGATGAGCGATGGCCTTCGTTCATAAGAGAATACGATGAGCGAAGGCCTTCGTTCATGAGAGAATTCGATGAGCGATGGCCTTCGTTTATGAGAGAATACGATGAGCGATGGCCTTCGTTCATAAGAGAATACGATGAGCGATGGCCTTCGTTTATGAGAGAATACGATGAGCGATGGCCTTCGTTCATAAGAGAATACGATGAGCGATGGCCTTCGTTCATAAGAGAATACGATGAGCGATGGCCTTCGTTTATGAGAGAATACGATGAGCGATGGCCTTCGTTCATAAGAGAATACGATGAGCGATGGCCTTCGTTCATGAGAGAATACGATGAGCGATGGCCTTCGTTCATAAGAGAATACGATGAGCGAAGGCCTTCGTTCATGAGAGAATACGATGAGCGAAGGCTTCGTTTATGAGAGAATACGATGAGCGAAGCCTTCGTTCATAAGAGAATACGATGAGCGATGGCCTTCGTTCATAAGAGAATACGATGAGCGAAGGCTTCGTTCATAAGAGAATACGATGAGCGAAGCCTTCGTTCATAAGAGAATACGATGAGCGATGGCCTTCGTTCATAAGAGAATACGATGAGCGAAGGCCTTCGTTCATAAGAGAATACGATGAGCGATGGCCTTCGTTCATAAGAGAATACGATGAGCGAAGCCTTCGTTCATAAGAGAATACGATGAGCGAAGCCTTCGTTCATAAGAGAATACGATGAGCGATGGCCTTCGTTCATAAGAGAATACGATGAGCGAAGGCCTTCGTTCATAAGAGAATACGATGAGCGAAGCCTTCGTTCATAAGAGAATACGATGAGCGAAGCCTTCGTTCATAAGAGAATACGATGAGCGAAGCCTTCGTTCATAAGAGAATACGATGAGCGAAGGCCTTCGTTCATGAGAGAATACGATGAGCGATGGCCTTCGTTCATAAGAGAATACGATGAGCGATGGCCTTCGTTCATAAGAGAATACGATGAGCGATGGCCTTCGTTCATAAGAGAATACGATGAGCGAAGGCCTTCGTTCATAAGAGAATACGATGAGCGAAGCCTTCGTTCATAAGAGAATACGATGAGCGATGGCCTTCGTTCATAAGAGAATACGATGAGCGAAGGCTTCGTTCATAAGAGAATACGATGAGCGAAGCCTTCGTTCATAAGAGAATACGATGAGCGATGGCCTTCGTTCATAAGAGAATACGATGAGCGATGGCCTTCGTTCATAAGAGAATACGATGAGCGAAGCCTTCGTTCATAAGAGAATACGATGAGCGATGGCCTTCGTTCATAAGAGAATACGATGAGCGAAGGCCTTCGTTCATAAGAGAATACGATGAGCGAAGGCTTCGTTCATAAGAGAATACGATGAGCGAAGCCTTCGTTCATAAGAGAATACGATGAGCGATGGCCTTCGTTCATAAGAGAATACGATGAGCGAAGGCCTTCGTTCATAAGAGAATACGATGAGCGAAGCCTTCGTTCATAAGAGAATACGATGAGCGAAGCCTTCGTTCATAAGAGAATACGATGAGCGAAGGCCTTCGTTCATAAGAGAATACGATGAGCGAAGCCTTCGTTCATAAGAGAATACGATGAGCGATGGCCTTCGTTCATAAGAGAATACGATGAGCGAAGGCCTTCGTTCATAAGAGAATACGATGAGCGAAGGCTTCGTTCATAAGAGAATACGATGAGCGAAGCCTTCGTTCATAAGAGAATACGATGAGCGATGGCCTTCGTTCATAAGAGAATACGATGAGCGAAGGCCTTCGTTCATAAGAGAATACGATGAGCGAAGCCTTCGTTCATAAGAGAATACGATGAGCGAAGCCTTCGTTCATAAGAGAATACGATGAGCGAAGCCTTCGTTCATAAGAGAATACGATGAGCGAAGGCCTTCGTTCATAAGAGAATACGATGAGCGATGGCCTTCGTTCATAAGAGAATACGATGAGCGAAGGCCTTCGTTCATAAGAGAATACGATGAGCGAAGCCTTCGTTCATAAGAGAATACGATGAGCGATGGCCTTCGTTCATAAGAGAATACGATGAGCGAAGGCCTTCGTTCATAAGAGAATACGATGAGCGATGGCCTTCGTTCATAAGAGAATACGATGAGCGAAGCCTTCGTTCATAAGAGAATACGATGAGCGAAGCCTTCGTTCATAAGAGAATACGATGAGCGATGGCCTTCGTTCATAAGAGAATACGATGAGCGAAGGCCTTCGTTCATAAGAGAATACGATGAGCGAAGCCTTCGTTCATAAGAGAATACGATGAGCGAAGCCTTCGTTCATAAGAGAATACGATGAGCGAAGCCTTCGTTCATAAGAGAATACGATGAGCGAAGGCCTTCGTTCATGAGAGAATACGATGAGCGATGGCCTTCGTTCATAAGAGAATACGATGAGCGATGGCCTTCGTTCATAAGAGAATACGATGAGCGATGGCCTTCGTTCATAAGAGAATACGATGAGCGAAGGCCTTCGTTCATAAGAGAATACGATGAGCGAAGCCTTCGTTCATAAGAGAATACGATGAGCGATGGCCTTCGTTCATAAGAGAATACGATGAGCGAAGGCTTCGTTCATAAGAGAATACGATGAGCGAAGCCTTCGTTCATAAGAGAATACGATGAGCGATGGCCTTCGTTCATAAGAGAATACGATGAGCGATGGCCTTCGTTCATAAGAGAATACGATGAGCGAAGCCTTCGTTCATAAGAGAATACGATGAGCGATGGCCTTCGTTCATAAGAGAATACGATGAGCGAAGGCCTTCGTTCATAAGAGAATACGATGAGCGAAGGCTTCGTTCATAAGAGAATACGATGAGCGAAGCCTTCGTTCATAAGAGAATACGATGAGCGATGGCCTTCGTTCATAAGAGAATACGATGAGCGAAGGCCTTCGTTCATAAGAGAATACGATGAGCGAAGCCTTCGTTCATAAGAGAATACGATGAGCGAAGCCTTCGTTCATAAGAGAATACGATGAGCGAAGGCCTTCGTTCATAAGAGAATACGATGAGCGAAGCCTTCGTTCATAAGAGAATACGATGAGCGATGGCCTTCGTTCATAAGAGAATACGATGAGCGAAGGCCTTCGTTCATAAGAGAATACGATGAGCGAAGGCTTCGTTCATAAGAGAATACGATGAGCGAAGCCTTCGTTCATAAGAGAATACGATGAGCGATGGCCTTCGTTCATAAGAGAATACGATGAGCGAAGGCCTTCGTTCATAAGAGAATACGATGAGCGAAGCCTTCGTTCATAAGAGAATACGATGAGCGAAGCCTTCGTTCATAAGAGAATACGATGAGCGAAGCCTTCGTTCATAAGAGAATACGATGAGCGAAGGCCTTCGTTCATAAGAGAATACGATGAGCGATGGCCTTCGTTCATAAGAGAATACGATGAGCGAAGGCCTTCGTTCATAAGAGAATACGATGAGCGAAGCCTTCGTTCATAAGAGAATACGATGAGCGATGGCCTTCGTTCATAAGAGAATACGATGAGCGAAGCCTTCGTTCATAAGAGAATACGATGAGCGAAGGCCTTCGTTCATGAGAGAATACGATGAGCGATGGCCTTCGTTCATAAGAGAATACGATGAGCGATGGCCTTCGTTCATAAGAGAATACGATGAGCGATGGCCTTCGTTCATAAGAGAATACGATGAGCGAAGGCCTTCGTTCATAAGAGAATACGATGAGCGAAGCCTTCGTTCATAAGAGAATACGATGAGCGATGGCCTTCGTTCATAAGAGAATACGATGAGCGAAGGCTTCGTTCATAAGAGAATACGATGAGCGAAGCCTTCGTTCATAAGAGAATACGATGAGCGATGGCCTTCGTTCATAAGAGAATACGATGAGCGATGGCCTTCGTTCATAAGAGAATACGATGAGCGATGGCCTTCGTTCATAAGAGAATACGATGAGCGATGGCCTTCGTTCATAAGAGAATACGATGAGCGAAGGCCTTCGTTCATAAGAGAATACGATGAGCGAAGGCTTCGTTCATAAGAGAATACGATGAGCGATGGCCTTCGTTCATAAGAGAATACGATGAGCGAAGGCCTTCGTTCATAAGAGAATACGATGAGCGAAGCCTTCGTTCATAAGAGAATACGATGAGCGAAGGCCTTCGTTCATAAGAGAATACGATGAGCGAAGCCTTCGTTCATAAGAGAATACGATGAGCGATGGCCTTCGTTCATAAGAGAATACGATGAGCGAAGCCTTCGTTCATAAGAGAATACGATGAGCGAAGGCCTTCGTTCATGAGAGAATACGATGAGCGATGGCCTTCGTTCATAAGAGAATACGATGAGCGATGGCCTTCGTTCATAAGAGAATACGATGAGCGATGGCCTTCGTTCATAAGAGAATACGATGAGCGAAGGCCTTCGTTCATAAGAGAATACGATGAGCGAAGCCTTCGTTCATAAGAGAATACGATGAGCGATGGCCTTCGTTCATAAGAGAATACGATGAGCGAAGGCTTCGTTCATAAGAGAATACGATGAGCGAAGCCTTCGTTCATAAGAGAATACGATGAGCGATGGCCTTCGTTCATAAGAGAATACGATGAGCGATGGCCTTCGTTCATAAGAGAATACGATGAGCGAAGCCTTCGTTCATAAGAGAATACGATGAGCGATGGCCTTCGTTCATAAGAGAATACGATGAGCGAAGGCCTTCGTTCATAAGAGAATACGATGAGCGAAGCCTTCGTTCATAAGAGAATACGATGAGCGATGGCCTTCGTTCATAAGAGAATACGATGAGCGAAGGCCTTCGTTCATAAGAGAATACGATGAGCGAAGGCTTCGTTCATAAGAGAATACGATGAGCGAAGCCTTCGTTCATAAGAGAATACGATGAGCGATGGCCTTCGTTCATAAGAGAATACGATGAGCGAAGGCCTTCGTTCATAAGAGAATACGATGAGCGAAGCCTTCGTTCATAAGAGAATACGATGAGCGAAGCCTTCGTTCATAAGAGAATACGATGAGCGAAGCCTTCGTTCATAAGAGAATACGATGAGCGAAGGCCTTCGTTCATAAGAGAATACGATGAGCGATGGCCTTCGTTCATAAGAGAATACGATGAGCGAAGGCCTTCGTTCATAAGAGAATACGATGAGCGAAGCCTTCGTTCATAAGAGAATACGATGAGCGATGGCCTTCGTTCATAAGAGAATACGATGAGCGAAGCCTTCGTTCATAAGAGAATACGATGAGCGAAGGCCTTCGTTCATAAGAGAATACGATGAGCGAAGCCTTCGTTCATAAGAGAATACGATGAGCGATGGCCTTCGTTCATAAGAGAATACGATGAGCGATGGCCTTCGTTCATAAGAGAATACGATGAGCGATGGCCTTCGTTCATAAGAGAATACGATGAGCGATGGCCTTCGTTCATAAGAGAATACGATGAGCGAAGGCCTTCGTTCATAAGAGAATACGATGAGCGAAGGCTTCGTTCATAAGAGAATACGATGAGCGATGGCCTTCGTTCATAAGAGAATACGATGAGCGAAGGCTTCGTTCATAAGAGAATACGATGAGCGAAGCCTTCGTTCATAAGAGAATACGATGAGCGATGGCCTTCGTTCATAAGAGAATACGATGAGCGAAGGCCTTCGTTCATAAGAGAATACGATGAGCGAAGCCTTCGTTCATAAGAGAATACGATGAGCGAAGGCCTTCGTTCATGAGAGAATACGATGAGCGATGGCCTTCGTTCATAAGAGAATACGATGAGCGATGGCCTTCGTTCATAAGAGAATACGATGAGCGAAGCCTTCGTTCATAAGAGAATACGATGAGCGATGGCCTTCGTTCATAAGAGAATACGATGAGCGATGGCCTTCGTTCATAAGAGAATACGATGAGCGAAGCCTTCGTTCATGAGAGAATACGATGAGCGAAGGCCTTCGTTCATAAGAGAATACGATGAGCGATGGCCTTCGTTCATAAGAGAATACGATGAGCGAAGGCTTCGTTTATGAGAGAATACGATGAGCGAAGGCTTCGTTTATGAGAGAATACGATGAGCGAAGGCCTTCGTTCATGAGAGAATACGATGAGCGAAGGCCTTCGTTCATGAGAGAATACGATGAGCGAAGGCCTTCGCTCAATGATGGCGTAGGCTTTCGATCGCCGCCATTTTGTCGCGATTTCTTACGTAGGTGTTATTTCTTTGGACGCAGCCCCATTACGACTCTGGAGCGATTGATGAGAGGTCGGATGACGTTCTTTGCCCTAGGAAAAGCAGACCTGCGATAATTTCCTCTGATCGCTCCGCTCAATGAACTTACAATGAAATTTGGACCGTCGCTTATGTCCTATTTGCCGCTGAAGTGCCTTCAATCTGTGGCTTCGACTGTTCGCGTACTTCTCCAAGCAATCTTGCGCTCGCAGTCGTTCTTTCTTCTCTCACAGGCTGTTAATCCTGTACAGAAGTTTCAGGAAATTATATTCGTGAAGGTATGCAGGCTGTAACGTGCCGAATTACTTGGATTCCACGGACTTTCCGCCAAGGTGGGATCTTGCTCCAATTTTGGTACGGGAGTACCGACTTCCCGTATTGAGATTTTGTGCACTAAATATTATATTTTCAAAGCCCGGCATAAAATAACGGTCCAAACAGCGACTTCAGCCACACAGAAGAATAAAAAATACACGATCAAATTATTTCAGATTAGCAGCAGTGAGCCAGCGATCGACGGTTTCTTCATTCGTCATCATCCACTTCACATTACTCTCAATTTTTTCTCTTGATTGCTTGACAACCCTATCCGCCGCCCCCGCATCTCGTCCATTGAAAAAGTCATCAAACTAAAAACAGAGCAATTTCAAGAAAAAATTAATTATTTAATTAATTAAAATCCCAACGAACTTCTTTGAGTTGAAACTGAGTGTTGAAAGAGGCTGACACATACCTAACAAAGTAGCCAAGGGAAAACGACTCGCTTCCGTATCTAGAAAATTGAATAAAATATTTTTAAGAAGCCTCACGTCATACAAACAGCTACCTGTCGAAGAGATTGTCCCAATTGTTTCGTAGAAAATTCCACACAAACGAACGACCTATGACGTTTCTCGAAACGTACGCGACAACAAAGCCCGTGTCCTGAGATCGAATCAACGAATCATCAATCGAATATTCCAAATATCTTATAAAAATAATGAGTATTTGTTAATAAATAAATTTCGTAATTTACCTGTTTAATATCCACGGTTGAGTTGACTGTGCGAGAGCGCTGAAGCAGGCTCTTTTCTCACTTGCCACGTTAGTATTTTGAAATATTTTCCATACGAATTCCCACTCGTCTTCACCTCCAGCTGCAATACCAGCACCATAAACAGTCGAATGAAAATCAGGATCGACACTAGAAATTAATAAATTTATAAAATAATTTTTAATTTGCGACCCAGGTACGTTTCATTTCCGGCCATAAACTTAGCAAAATGACTCGAAAGTAGGTCGCGTGCAGACGCCCCAGAGGAAAGACTGCAGCCAATTTTCCAACCAAAATCAACTACAGAAACCCTCAAAAGCCTATATACAAATCAATAAAAAATCAATTGATAATTAAAACAGACTCACTTTTCATCATGAGAATCCGGTATATCTCCACTCAAATACCTTTCCAAAAGAGGCGCGAGTTTTCCGCACAAAAACGTCTGAGAAAGAATTTCAGCTGAAAAAAGGATACACTCAAGTGTTTGTCTAACTTTCAACTTTCCTAGACTTGGTCTCAACGCCAGCATGTCTCGCACATAGCCAAGTTTGGACAAGATTGCTCTCCACGGAACATAATTCGCTTCTTTGCTCAGATAGTTCGTTAAATCCAGCCCAATTGTAACGTTCAATAAACCAGCCCTAGACGTTACCCCAATTAATTCTACGTTCGCGATTATAACTCCAACTCTACGGTCGTGATCTATGGTACACCAGTTGGTGCAGATATCTATTTCCCAAACACAGAAATGCCTCTATAGCGAATACTAACAGCTTTTCCAGACACCAAGTTTTACCACAAAGTGAAAGACGGCCTCACAAATTGAGGTACCGTTTGTCAAAGTGAACAGGGACAGTGAGGGCCATTAAAAAGAGTTAAGCAGTGTCAGTACAAAGTGTGAGATGCCCTATCCCTTATTAACTTTTCCTCACTCTCTCTATCCCCTCATCAACAACTTTCGCCTCAACCCTACCGTACCTAGATCCCTATGTAGATCCTCATCAACGTTTCCCCTCATCAATTTTACCCCCCGTACATCCCCTTATCCCCTAATGTGATTACAAATTGATGTGAAGTTTACCTAGCGAGATCAAAGGCATCTGCCAAGAGACCAGCGCGATCTTTGGGCGAGAAAACCTGAAGAGATACAGTAGAGTAAATATTTTCTTATTCTAATCTCAGCCTCATTACAGTGTGGTCACGTTGAAGTTGATTAGCCAATGCTTGCCACATGGACTCAGTGTAATTGACACGATAGTATCCAACTTGATCTACGTTGAGTTTAATCCAATTATACTCGGTGGAAAGGGAATAGAAGTTGCCTAATAGAAAAAAATCAAAGTAAAGATATCTAATAATACGTTTATATACTTGATGACGTAAGCCATTGAGGAGAATTCGAATAAGACTGCTTATCAGTGTAGAACGTGATAGGAATACTCCACTTATATCTATAGGCAAGATTGCTAATTTTCATAATTAATTATTTAATTATTCTACTTGTATGGAGACGGTGGAAGCAAAGACGCGTTAGCCGAACTATAGATGAATCTACGTTGCTCTAGAGTCACTTGCTTGGACTTTTCAACGCAATTAACTAAGGGAAATCCACTCTGCTTCGTCCATGTGGACATGATGGACGAAACAGTCAAAGGTGAGGGCAATTGGCCTTTCTCTAGAACACTCTGAAGGGCAGACCAAAGATCTGCCGTTTCAGCATTTTGAAAACTATGCGACTGCAGATAAAGCTACATCAGAAATACAGATAATCAAAATTGATTCTAAATAAATAATTAAATATATTACACTGAGGCCTTTGAGAAAGGTTTCACGGCCCAGAAAATTGTAGAGCATTTGAAGTATAGACGCACCCTAAATTAATTGATTAAATATTTTTAATTAATTAATTAATATTAACTAGTACCTTGTCATAGGATATGGCGTCGAAGAGGCTACTAATTTCATCTGGAGTTTCTACGCTCACATCAATAGGATGTGACGTCACGAGGCTGTCAACTGAGTAGGCATAGAGAACAGTGTCCCCAAAAAAGTGATCAATCTAATAAGAAAAATAAATATTTAATTATTTAGGTGCACGTGGGTCACGTGCCATTTTCCAGTCGCGACGAACGGCGTCCGTTCCTATGTACTCTACGTAGCTGGCAAAGCCTTCATTCAACCACAAATCATTCCACCACTTCATAGTAACAAGATTACCAAACCACTAAAAATAAATATATAAAAATACCTATTATTTAAAATTAATTATCTACTTTTACCTGATGCGCAAGTTCATGTGCTATCACCACAGCAACACGTTGTTTATTCGACGTTGCAGAGACTACCGGGTCAAACAAAAGATCGACCTCTCTATAGGTGATAAGACCCCAATTCTCCATGGCACCCGCAGAAAAATCAGGTATAGCAACCAAATCTATATCAAAGTATACTCAAAATTAATCAAGTGGGTGTTCTCTTTGACCTTGCTTAGGTAAAGGATATGAAACGTTGAAAAAATCCTCATAAAAAGCGAGAATAATTGACACGCACTCCAACGCCCATTGGGTTTCATTAATCAAATCCGGACGCGCCCATACGCGAACCTGCGTCCCGGATTTCGTCGTATTTTGAACGAAATTAAAATTGGAGATAATAAAAGCGACGAGATAGGTGCTCATGCGAGGCGTCTGCTCGAAATGAGCGCGCGTGAACCCTTGGCTTCCCACACTAACACTTTGATTCCACCAAATAGGCATATTAGATATAGCACTGTATCCGTTAGACGGATCATAGAGAATGCTGATATTAAACTTGGCTTTCATTGCCGGTTCATCAAAGCAAGGAAAAGCCAAACGCGCGCTTGTTGCTTCCATCTGGGTAGTGGCTATAGTACTGGGAGAAAAAAAAACGTCAGAAAAAAATAATTGCTTCAACACAACTATCAAAGCTATCTATCATCTAAGAGAGAAACAGTCATTTGATAGCTGGATTCATTCCCTTGTTGAATGTCCACAGGGAGAGATGATAGGGAGACACAATGACAATAAATAAAGTTAAACAGAGTCGTCATAAGACACCACAGTCACCAGAGTTCACATACCCAATTCATTTATATGACGTGTATGTATGTATGTATGTATGAATGTACAGTACTTACTGCTGTTTTCCTTGGAGATCATTATATGTGCTTCTATAGAAGCCAGATAGTCCGCTAGCCAATCTCGTTTCCCAATGCAAACTTATATCCACAAGTGAGTTCGCTTTGAGTGATTTTCCCAATTGCATAACCCAATACTGATTCTCCTTTGCCACGAACGCCTTCGACACCGCCACGTCCGCTCCCCCGCCATTGACATCAATAACTCTCGACTTACTAATCGTCATATTGAGAGCGTGAACCAATATCGTACTCGTCGATTTTACGACGCCACATCGAATTTTGACGTCACCGGTCACGTGACCATCGTCTAAATCTGTAGCGCTAATGTCGATTTGATAAGAACGAGGAATGACGTCGCCCGGAAGTCGAACGTTGTCCCACAGTTCTTTTCGTTTTGGCGACGTCGGGGCGGGCGTCTGAGTAGGCGATGGCGTTGGCGTGGAAGGAGAATCGGTAGACGGAGCCGTTGCTGGCGCAGAAACGCCTTTTCGCGATGCGAGAACGATGACGGCGATGAGAAGAGCGACGATCGTCGTTACGAGGACGATGAGGACGATAGGGTAGAAACGACGTGTCCGACGGCCCTTTGTGGTATCTATTTCGGGTAGAAAAACGTTTCGATCGGTGTCAGGATCGGAATCGGAACTCGAAATCATTTTGCTGGAAGGATCTAACGTGCGTTACTAAGGGAACGTCATCTGGCGCCTTCTATACCGTACCTTTCAAGAGTTTTTCACGCGTTTTGGACATCTTGGTCTTGCCTCGTGTGGTGCTTGGTAAATGTGAATCGCTTTCCTGCTTCCTCAACTAACATCCTTTTCAAAATCGGTCACGTGAATAATTAATGATGACTCAACCACCACGTACCCCTCATTGCTTTTTCTGTTTCAAAAAATGATTATATAATAGTACGTGCCAATACTGTATGAGAACAGATAGTTGGTGTATAGAAGCAGGTAAACCTAGCTGCGTAGTGACCGAGTAGGGGCTCAGCGCGATGCCCGAAGCATTTTCCTGGAGATCTCGCTTGTTTGGACTTCCGCGATCGACGGCATTCGTTTCAACTCTGGTTTCAACATGCAGTGAATGGGGCCGATCTCCAGACTAGGTTTGACCATAGATGGTTTGACAGCCTACCGTAGAACCCGGGGCGTCAATATTTTCAATACCGTAAGAAAGGTAATTTGAGTTCAAAAAAATAAACACCGCCGATTATGTAATTGACACCGCCCTCTAGTGAACGCCTCCTTTGTTTCAGTCCTGAATAAGACAGCACACTATATATTCATTCTATGTACTCTACGCCTATTGATTAATTAATAGAGCGATTTTAGACGTCTCTTCATGTTAAAGAAATAGAAGTTGTCCTCCATTAGAGCCTCCCTTTGTGGGCGAGGCTTCAGATAGAGTAAATACGGTAAACCATTTATGGTCCACCAAACCATCCCCGCCTTTTTTCCCCATCAGAGTCATTCCTAAAAAGTACGGTTTCTCAGTAGTTTCTATCACTTTACTCTCAGCTGCCAGTGCGTAAAGGCTCTAACGGCTGCTACCACCAAAATCGGACTACATTTTGGGTAGGTTAGTCGATCAGTACATGCCTCTAGCCTAACCGGTCTGTGAGGCTGAATAATCCCAAGCAACCCAAGAATAACTAGAGAATGAATGAGTGCAAGAACGAGACTTTGATATATACGCAGAAACTTTTTTACAGAAACTGATATACCGTGTGCATAATGAAATTCGTCTTGGTGCTGGCAAGCTGCATATTTGCTAGTCTCATAGCAAGAAGTGGAGCTCAACCTCCTCAACTCCCAGACCAAGAGCCGCCATGGAATCTAGGCACTGTGAAATTCACTTCTTTTGCTCGCTTGTGCAAGGTATTACTACACGAAAACGCCTCCAATATAAAGAATTGAACCTTTCTCGGTAGAACAAGGCAGACGAATCAAAAGGCAACTGCATTCCAAAGGCAAATTAGAGAAAGACATAATCTGACAAAACAGCAATTCTTCTTCACGACTTCTTGATTTAGGGTCAATACGGTGGAGGCGGCCAAAAGGTATAAATAACAATCATTAATTAAATTGGTCTCCAACAGCTGCAAATGTAGGGAGAAAAGGGAGAACAAGGAAGCAGTGGGAAAGCGGGACCAAAAGGTGATACTGGAGTTCAAGGACCTGCCGGCCTCAAAGGTACTCTATCGTGTAAAATATTCCAGAAAAAATGAAATTTCACCTAATAATATAAGGCGGCAAAGGTCAAAAGGGAGAGCGCGGATCGAGAGGCCTCAGAGGACTAAACGGACCTTCAGGTGCATTATAATTTTCACTTCACCGACTAAGCAGACTGACTAAAATTTAAAATTAGGCGCTAAGGGGCAAAAAGGCGAGGCTGTTGGCTGTAAGACTAAAAACGTAAAATAGTCTTCTTGGTTGGTGCACTCTACGTCTAGGCCAAATGGGAGAGACTCCAGTTGGCTGGTGCAAAACGTGTCCATTCCAACACTTCACTATTACGTTTAGAAAATGCTTTAGCAGAATTCCAAACGTAATAGTGAGCCTCAAACGGCTTGACAGTGACAAAGGACGTAATCTTCGAGTCATCGCGAGCGCAAGTCAAATCAAGCGCTGCAGCTTCAGGGCCAACTTCTATACCTGGGCCGATACTATACTTTACGCAGTGCAGGGTACATGGTTTGCTTGTCTTCAATGAACACATTGCGGAAAGCTGGAAACACTCACGAACTGTCGTGAAAGTCTAAGCGTGCTAGCAGTAGTCAGCATGTTCTGTCGATGTCTATGTCGTGTGACTCTTTAGTAAGTAATTTGACGCCATGACTCACGTTCTACACAAAATTAGGTAGTATTCGAAGTGACACGTTGTTCTTTCTGGTCGATATAGTCGCTATAAATAATAAACTAAGTCTTACCTATCGCTGTAGGATCGTAGGTAGATAGATAGTTAGCTAGATAGATCCTTTTCGACGAGTTCTTTCTCGACGCTTTTTCGGGACAGCAAATAGCGCGCTATGGATCTGACGTCACATCACTTCGTTCTCCTTCGTTTAATCGCAATTTCGCCCTAAAGTAGTCACAAAATGCTTATCTGATCACGCAACTCCCTGATATTCACCAGACATTTCCATTGCTTCCTGCATTCGTCAGTGGATACCTGCTGGATCACGTGATCGATGCGTAATGGCGACGATGGCAACCACGGTGTCGTTTGCCAACGGTCTCTCACGCATAGCTTCGGACCTTTGGTACCGCACCGTGCACGTCCCTGCCCGAGAGAACCCCCTCTACGATTTCATCGCCGATTTGCGCTCGAACGGCTTCGCAAAAACGAGCGATTACGTCACCTCACTCGCAATCGCCGTTTTCATCACTTTCCTACGCCATTACGCGACCCTATATCTATTCCAGGTTAGTCATAGCGTCGCAAGATGCAAACGAATTCACAATTCGCTCAGTCGTTCACGAAAACGAGCGGTATGGAGGAGAAAAACGGACAAAAGTTCTGCGAGAGTGCGTGGAAGGCAATCTTCTATGCAACATCGTGGTCCTACGATAGGGTAGAAACGACGTGTCCTGCGGCTCTTTGTGGTATCTATTTCGGGTAGAAAAACGTTTCGATCGGTGTCAGGATCGGAATCGGAGCTCGAAATCATTTTGCTGGAAGGGTCTAACGTGCGTTACTAAGGGAACTTCCAATACTGTACCTTTTCGCGCATTTTACGCATCTTGGTCTAAATGTGAATCGCTTTCCTGCTTCCTCAACTAACATACTCTTCAAATCGGTCACGTGAGTCTGAAGAAGTTAATAATCAATGATGACTCCACCACTTACCCTCGCTTCTTTCTGTTTCAAAAAAAATGTTTTTATAATAGTACAGTCCATCCTCGGTTATCCGTACACCTTGGAATTTTTTAGTGTACGGATAACTGAAATACCGGATAAGTGAAGCTTATTGCAAATAGCTTTTCAAAGCGTTTTTTACACTTTTAAATTTTTTGTACGTAAAAACTTTTAGACGTTAAACGCACGCTAAAAAACAACCACGTGACCTTCAATTTTACCATCCGGATAAACGAAGTGCCGGATAACCGAGATCCGGATAACCGAGGATGGACTGTACGTGCAAATACTGCAAATGACAGTGCCACATTGTGAAATACAAAAGTAACGAAAACAGCCCCATTTAGATTCCATTCATAAAAACAACTTCAACACCGTACTCCACCTACTTGACTCAGAATATCTCGAATTCATCTACGTTTTCTTCTTTTCTTCTTTGTCATCAATGTCTCTAACGTCTGTGGGCTTTTTCTTCAACACCAGCACCCGTATAGCAAGAAGAATGACAAAGTAATACATGAAGAAATTTAAAAATAACTATGCCAGACCAACTCAATTCATCATACCAGTAAATGTTCATGAACAAGATAACCCAAAGCATGAGGTTGAAGAAGAAGTAGAAGGGAAGACTTCAAGAGTAGGCACCCACTGCACGGCAAGATGAGCAGAATTGTAGATGATTCTGTAGAAGAAGTAATACAGACGAAGAACAGTCCTAAGAAAAAATATAAAATAAAAAACTAAAACAAGTTAATTATACCATGTAAACATAAATGTACCAAACAAGACGTTGGCTCTTTGTCTCCAATAGTGGTAATATTTTCCGGCCTGATTCGACATGTAAAGCGAGCATGCTGTATTCCAATAAGAGATCATTAATATCATGATGAAATATGAGCAAGACCCCAATGTAGTAGTATCTAAAATCAATAATAAATACCACTGTAAAAGACTTCCATTTCAAAACGCACCTGACTGACAAAGAAAAGCCAATAAGAAATATCGTTATCACGTGATGAAGAACCATCATGTGATAATCCTTTTGCTTGAGATCAAGACACAGCGTTGCGTAGATACAGTGACTATAGTAGCCCACTTGTGAAACGTAGACAACGTAGATTTCCATTGGAATGTCCATTCCAGAGGACCAAGCTAAGAACAATATTGAATGATATTCATTATACCAATAGAGCATACAACATATGTAAATAATGCTAATGTAATTTCTACCTATGAATAATTAACATCTCCTTACTTGTCCAGCAGTATTCCGGATGGAAAAAGAGATCATATTTCCACACCAAATACGTGCAGTAAAACCACGAATAGACGTAGTAGGATCCTCTCCACGCACTCTCGGGGAATTTATGCGCGGCTTCCTGTATCGCACGGTTATGGGCTATAAATAGAAGCACGTGATCGAACAAGCAATTAACCCTCCAGATATTCTTGCAAACGGCGTGCATACCACGAAAACGAAACGAGTGAGGACGTAGCGAAGAACGGTGAAGAATACTGCAAGTGAAGTAATGCAAGCAAAGTCGGCGAGCGTGTAGTTTGTGTAGTTTTCCTACAATCCGTGGTGAAGGCGTGATTTTCGCGCATGCGCACAACACGTGCCATTTACGCCACGCCCTGGACTACTCACTGCGAAGCATTCTTCAATTTGTTCACTTAGCAAAATGAAATTGGTCTTGGTGTTGGCGAGCTGCATTTTCACATGTCTCATAGCTAGATCTAGAGCTCAAGTCAAATCAGGTTTTGTGCAGTTCACTTCTGCTGCTCGCTTATGCACGGTAGTACTCCAAAGAATAATGTTCCCAACTAAAATCTTCTGTAGGACATGGCAGACGCTTTGAAAGGCAACTGCATCCCAAAGGCAGACTAGAGATTAACTTGCAAAAAAATAGTAATTATTGTTCACTAAGGGTCGACATGGGAAGGACGGACAAAAGGTAAAATGATGGACATAATTAAATTAGTCAAAAACAGCTGCAAATTAATTAATTAATTAATTAATTAAGGGAGAACAAGGCACTCCAGGCAAAGCCGGACCAAAAGGTGACAATGGACTACAAGGACCAGCTGGACTTCAAGGTACTTTCGTTTGATTTGAAGAGCTCAGTTGAACATCTAAATTTGGAAATAAATAAAATAAGGCGATAAAGGGCAAAAGGGAAATGCAAGCGTTCCAGGTGCTGAAGGAGAGCGTGGACCAATTGGCCCTAAAGGAGAGCGTGGGCCAATTGGCCCTAAAGGAAAGCATGGGCCAATTGGCCCCAAAGGAGAGCGTGGGCCAATTGGCCCTAAAGGAGAAAATGGACTTTCGGGTGCGAATTGTCATTTCCCCGACTTAGCAGACTAAGATCTATAACATAGGTGCCAAAGGGCAAAAAGGAGAAGCAATCAGCTGTAAGACGAACCGAACACGGTTTCTTTGTTCACTACGTGTATTGGCTAGGCCAAATGGGAAACTCTCCAACGAGCTATTGTAGAAGTTGCTCCAATCGACAGTTTACTATAACGTTCGGAAAATGCTTTGGCAGCGTTCCAAACGTGATTACAAGCCTAAACGTGATTGACAGTGACTACACCCGTAATCTGCGAATCAATTCATACGCAAGTCATATCACGCGCTGTAACTTCGTACTCAACATATATAGCTGGTTTGATACTATAATTTACACAGCGCAGGCCACGTGGATTGCTTGTCCACTGTGATCTCCGTGACAAGAAACAGAAGGACCGACTGCTGTGATAATCAAAGCATGCTGCAGTATAGGGCAGTAACTATTTAGGCTGAGTGATTTGACGTCAGAAGTACGCTATGATTCTGGTCGCAATCTAAATGCTTCGTTGTGCATCGAGAGGGACGCACAGCGCCGAAGAACACGTTTTTCACATAATTAGGTGGTGGCACGGGGTTCAATACTGGTTTAGAGACGAAAACAGAGACACCTGCACGATACAGTTTGCAGGTCGTTCAAAAGGACGAACTACATCTTACTACTAGCTTTAGGAAGGAAGTTGGATAGATAGTTAGCTAGATAGCGTGATAGGTCGCTTTTTCGCCGAACAATTAGCGCGCTAGCGCTCTGACGTAAAACTCGCTCGTTTTCCTTCGTTTCAGAGCAGTTTTGCACAAGAGTAGGCCAAAACTGTTTATCTGATCATGCATGTCCTTCCTATTCTACAAACATTCCAATTACTCGGTGCATTAGTCAGATATATGCTTGATCACGTGATCGATGCGTAATGGCGACGATGGCAACCACGGTGTCGTTTGCCAACGGTCTCTCACGCATAGCTTCCGACCTTTGGTACCGCACCGTGCACGTTCCCGCTCGAGAGAACCTCCTCTAGGATTTCATCGCCGATTTGCGCTCGAACGGCTAGCGATTACGTCACCTCTCTCGCAATCGCCGTTTTCATTACTTTCCTGCGCCATTACGCGACCCTATATCTATTACAGGTTAGTCAGAGCGTCGCAAGATGCCAACGAATTCACAATTCGCTCAGTCGTTCACGAAAACGAACGGTACTATAGAGGAGAAAACAGACAGAATTTCACAGAGAGCGCGTGGAAGGCAATCTTCTATGCTACATCGTGGTCCTATTGTCTGTATCTGGTCACGTGCAAATATCCGTTTTCAACCAGCCAGAGTCCGTTTGGTTCGGTAAGATTTAATTTTTTTCTATTATTTGTTTTTAGATTTTGATGTTGGGAGAGGGACGAACACACCGGGAGTCGCGTAGCCTGAGTCGCGTGTGTTCCAGAAGACGTAAAGCGTGATTTCTGCGCATGCACTAAAAATTTACAACGCGTACAACGCCTTAGCAAAGCGTCTCACCGAGTCACGCGCATTCTGAGTTTAGCAACGGTGCAGTAAACAATAAAATGAGAACTTGGCGTTACCTTCTCATCTTCGCATTTCTGTTTCTATTCAGTAAGTCCACGGATGAGAATTACTAAACAAAAGCACTGTGCGTTGTTTGCAGGCAAAAATTATTAAATCTCCTGTCGTACGTCAGCATCCCAGCTACATACACAGTTAGCTCTTTACAACAGCCGGAACCTATGGAAAACAGAATCTACAGAGCTGATCTCTGCCCTGGCCAAATCGCCGAAGATTTTAGCGGCCATCTAATCACTGTTTACTTCAACCTCCCCGACAATCCTAATTGGAAACCAGAAGAGGGCATTGTCTCTGCAAACGTCTCCAATACAATAGATTTCACCAAAGTTTTGTGTACAAACGTTCTTCCCTCGGACGTATACGAGAGACAGTGTTCTTTCATTTACACAAGGGAACTTGGATCAAGCGTGTACGTTTTCGTTACTACTGGCGTTACAGGCAATGTTCAATACTCACTCGCAGTAGAGCTATCTCCATCTACGTCTTAGAAAAAAAGAAGCCCATTTGTGACATCAAATTGGCAAGAAAAGTCAGTTTTTGAACAAAGCAATATGCCGTCTGACCCTAAAATCATCGAAAATCTCATTCCCTTCGTAAGTGGATATAAAGGATTTGTCGAGACATTGAATGCAGTCTTCCTGAAACTCTGCCTGCCATCACAAATCAAAGAAGCAAAAGTAGTTGTGTCTGTTGATGGCCTCAACGGAACTTCCGCCTTTTCAACATACATGTGCTCGAGAGAACCTTGCCTTCCGTCCACAAGCAATAGTTCAGTAGTAGATGTCGATTATTCAGACACAATGGTAAATACTGTAACTGCAGCTGCTACAGACTTCTCTAATTATTTAATGGTACAGTGTTTCTTTTGATCACCGGATTTGGAGGATCCAATAGTAACGAATTTCTCTTGTCCGCCAGACTGGATCCTTTACCGTAAAAACTGAGCAGGCGCGGTGTGGCACTTATTGTGTTTTTGTTTACGTAAGAAATAAAATCTTTTGCTAGTCCACTAAGAGAGATGCGCTTTTATAGAGGTAGATCTGATCTCGCCTGCATGCTGACGAACACGTTCTACAAAAATTAGGTTGAAGCGACACCCTGACGGTGTTCTTTTTGGTCGATAAAGTCGTTTTATAGAAACGATAAACTGAATCTTACTAAATGCTGTAGGTTGTACATAGGTATAGATAGTTAGCTAGATAGATTGCTTTCGGCGTGGACATCAAATAGGGCGCTATGGTTCTGACGTCACCTTGGTCCTTTCATCGAAGTTTTCACTAAAATAGGCACAAAATGTTTTATCTGATCACAAACATTCCTCATATTCACCAAACATTTTCATTGCTTCCTGCATTCGTCAGACGACACCTGCACGCGATGGTTGCGTTATGGCAAAGCTAAATATAATCATACTAAACGCAGCTACCGCGGTCCCTATACAGAGACGGTTTGGTTTGGTAAGAATATATAGCACTTTGAAGGTTCCGGCTAGACTACTATATAGTAGCATTTATTGGTCTACATCTAGGCGCGCGAAAGCTAGACAAAGGCAAAAGACAAAAGCAAAAGACAACAAAACCAAACAGCAGCAGCTACTCTTGACAACAGCGCACTGTAAAGTGCCGAATTGAGCACCGACCCACTTGCTCTAAACAGTTGGAAAGAGCCTAGCGGCAAGTTCAAACGAGTTCACCTGTTCTCCTCCAAAGCCGGTAATCAAAACAAACACAGTACCACCAGGCATGAACTCGGCGACACCAGCGGTCGCCACGTTGAATGAAGTGTCAGAGACATCGTATCCAACGACGCCGGGAACGTCAGGAACACATACACGAGAATTGCACAAGTACGTTGAAAAGGCGCTATGTGTATCCGTTCCTACAATTGTTACGATGACGTCGTATTTTTCGCTTGTTGGGCAGATGCTGAATTCGTAGTAAACGGAGTCAGTCGTATTGACGGATCCAGGGGTAGATAGCCTAACTATTGGCAGCATTTCTGGCTTGTAGTCATCACCGACAATAGGGATCTTTCTTGGAAACGCTGTCGTTTTATGAGGACGATCACTATGACTGACGAACTTTTTTGTAGAGTTTCCAATAAATTCTAGTCCAAATGAGTATTGGATGTTACCGGCTGTTCCAGCTGTCACTTGGAAGTGCAAATCAGGACCGATATCCTCGGTAAATGTGAAGTTGCAGCTTCTTACAGGGTTACCGGAAGAGTCGACATTAGTACAGTAAGAGGTCGTGAAATCAGTTGTGTTAGACACTTTGATGAAGACTACCCCCAGGGTTGGTTTCCAATCAAGATTGAATGGCAAATTGACATCGATTGTAGCGGTATAGCCGTTATAGCGAGCCACCTCGGGAGCGCAGAGCTTTGCGTTATACTGACGCACTTCGTTGTGGTCAGGCTTTTGCAAGTTCTCGACTACATATTTTGAAGGAACGAAAACGTATTCGTCATTCTGAGCTGAGATTAAATCTAGTTGGCGCAAAGAGAAAATTTAAAAGTACATGAACTCAGAGTTGTCAAAAAAGCAGACCAAAAGCAGCGAGCAGAAGAACAACGATTCGGAAAAGACCCATGATTTGTCTTTGCGCCGCGTAGAAGATGAAGTGATACCTAACCGAATTTGTCTCGCGATTTTATAGCAGCCAGTAAGAATTTACATACCATCCCCCCAAGGTGTTTATCAGATGGCCTGCGGCGGGCTGCATGTGATCAGTATGTTGTGTGATGACTGAGTTGTCGTCTTTCCAAAACTTCGCACACTTTGCTTTTGCATGAGAATCATCTATATGTCACCGATGCAGTGCAGCCACGCGACTGCACTGCCCAGGTTCTCCGAATTCAGCCATCACGTGAAAATATCGTGTTTGTGTTACTTGTTGCGATGGTGCCACGTGAACGTTCACATGCGGGCATGCAAATTTTGGATTTCTTTTTCTAAACGTCAACCGCAATGGCAAAGAAGGCAGCGGCTTGCGCCCTCTGTCTGCTTTTAGGTAGGACAGCAAGCTGATGCAGCCGTCTCAAGAGAATTTCTATTTTCTTTTAGCAACATTTACAAATGCTCAGCCGGAATACACTTTCATGCCGACTACGTACACAGTCGAAAGCGTCCAACGGCCATCAGCCGGTGAAATTCGCTCCTACCACGCAGTCATGTGCCCGGCAGCGGTCGATTACCACCACGGCTACAAAGCAGCCGTCCGCATAAATTTGCCTTTCAATCTCCCGTGGAAAACCAGCGATGGAATCGTATTTGCTAGGGTATCCAATAGCAGTACTTTCAACACAACATTCTGCACAAACGTAAATTCGTCTGCCGTGCCCGACAAAACGTGCAGCTTTGTTTACAGTAAGGACATGGGCAGCAACGTCTATATCGAAATCAGAGTGGGGGAAGGCGGCGACGTCGTCTACTCTTTTGGATTGGATTTCGAAGCACCAAATCAATCATTGCCTTCCGAAAAAGGTAGTTCGCAAGTGTACGACGCTATTAAAAAATTTTATTACGGCAGTCCAAGGCCGAAGACACCTCGCAGTGCATCTGCCCCTTATAATTCCGAGCTCGTATCGTACGTTGACGGACTATCTACGGTTGTTACACAGCAAAGCACTCGACTCAAAATCTGTTTAGCTCAAACGAGCAGCAGCAGCAGACCTACATTAATAATCACTGTCATAGGATTTCATCCTAGTAGTGCATTCAGCACATACGCCTGCTCTTCGGAGAAATGCGTTCCAGACGTGATTGGAAATACTGTCATTGGGTCTGATGTAAGTGACACGACAATTAACCTTCTAGCAGTGGATATGCATCATTTTTCCGCGAATGGAACTGTCTATCTTCTAATTACCGGATTCGGTAATCCGTTGGACAAGCACAATAATTTTCACCTCACTGCTAGGATGAATGCTCCATTGGTAAAAGAATTGTGCAGCCAAGACAGAAAAAAAAGACTCGAGCATTAACTTTTTTACGCCTTTGGCGTTATCTGATGCATTCACGCCAGTAGGTCGTGCCCAAATGCTAATACAAATCTCAAACTGATAAGCGTGTTTCTAGTTGCCTAGCACAGTCTCTCACACCTACTCGGCGTTAGCAGCGACCAGTAAACAGAGGTGTATCATGAGAACTGGGCGTTTCCTTTTTATCGCGTTTCTCCTTCTGTTAAGTAAGAACACGGTTCGGAAAAGCACATCTACTAAACGATCTGCAGGACCTCATTACTCAACATCGGCGTCCTACATAAGCGTTCTAGCCTCCTACACCGTTGGATCATTGCAAAAGCCGTCACTAGGAGAAACCCGAACCTACAGAGCCGATCTTTGCCCTGGCCAAATTTCCGATGACATGGATGGCTATCCGATCACCGTTTACTTCAACCTTCCTTTTAATCTCAATTGAGAAATAGAATACGGGGTCCTCTACGCAAACGTCTCCAATGCAACCGA